>NC_046167.1:18570051-18668133 GCF_011064425.1 Rattus rattus
TAGGATATTCATTGCTACCTATGAGGTCAGAGTCCAGGGTCAATCCATGTATAGTCTTTAGGTAGTGGCTTAGTCCCTGGAAGCTCTGGTTGCTTGGCATTGTTGTACATATGGGGTCTCGAGCCCCTTCAAGCTCTTCCAGTTCTTTCTCTGATTCCTTCAACGGGGGTCCTATTCTCAGTTCAGTGGTTTGCTGCTGGCATTTGCCTCTGTATTTGCTGTATATTCTAGAATTAATGTCTGTCGATTTGGATCTGAAGAAGGTGTTTACTAAGAAGTACATAAGGACAAAAGAGAATGCTTGACTCTTAAGAGCATCACATCCGGTTTCAGTGGACCAAGCTTTGCATCCAGAAATTTCTTGGTGGCTCACAATGTTCTGTTATACAGGGACCTAATGCCCTCTTCTGGCCTTCATGAGCACTACATGCATGTGGTTGACAGACAAGGAGTGAAAATATCTATTCACATAAATTTCACATAAAAATACCCACCTTAAAAACGTCGACCCAAAAAAATGTCTTGCCTACAAAAAATGCAGGAACAGAGATGGAGCAAAGACTGAGGGAATAACCAACCAATGACTGGAGAGCACCCATCCCATTGGCGAGCACCAATCCCTGACACTGTATAAGATATTCTGTTATGCTTGCAGACAGGAGCCTAGTATGGCTGTCCTCTCAGAGGCTCCATCCAGCTTGGAGCTCAGGTGTCTTCTGGAAGAGTTGAGGGGAGGATGAGAGACCCAGAGAGAATAGGAACTACGTAATAAAACCAATAGAGTCAACTAACCTAAACACTTGGGGGCTCTCAGAGACTGAACCACCAAAGAGCAAGCCTGGCTGGGAACTTGGTTCCTACAACCCACCGCATAGCAGATGTGCAACTTGGTCTTCATGCAGGGTCCCCAAGAAGTGTACCAGGGGCTGTCCCTGACTGTTACCTGCCTGTATATCCTGTTTCCCTAATTGGGCCACCTAGTCTGGCCTCAGTGGGAGAGGACACATAAAGTGCTTCCATGTGTCAGGGCGGGTTAATACACAGGAGTGGGCTGCCCCTTTCTTATGGGAGAAGGGGAGGAGGTAGAGGTAGTGGCTTAATGTGGGTGGACTGGGAGAAGGGTGCAGGTTGTAATCAGTGTGTAAAGTGAAAAACTAATGAACATTAATAAATAAACTATAGTATTTTAAAGAACCATTAAAGTGCATCAATTATATTTCATTTGTGCCTATTTCTGCTGTGCAGCATATCTATAAGATCAATTAATGTAACTTAATACACCTGCAGGTCATTCCGTTGTTTGCTTAGTAATGTTGCATTTGTTTACAAGTCTGTCACATATTATTTGGACCTACCACTACTGAGGGAAACTTAAGCTAATCTACTTTCTGCACACATGAAAATTCTTTTTAATTGTATAACGATATACCTTTTGATTGTCTTGGGAGAGATAGATAGACAGATGGAATATAGTTTTCTGTGGAAGTTGATGTGGATATTCCATATCTCCTAGAGAGACCAATCTTAAATGTCATTAGCAAAAGCCACACACTCCAGACCACATGATTCTGTGCTACCAATTACAACGTGGTGAATGGGAAGAGCTTCAATGAATAAAGAATCAGGTAGTGAAAACTGGAGCAGAGCTGTCCAGGCGAGACAAGACTTCAGTTCTCTCATGTGGGAGCATGTATGATGTCTGATTCACAGCCTGTCCTCCATGTGCCTCCAGGGTGAGAAAGGAGAGTACTACAGTTAGGATCTGAGTTGAAGCTCCTGAAGGATCTGGCTTTTCCACTTCCACTGCTTGGTGACTCCTAGCTAATCTCAACCCTTTGAGGTTTTGCTGATTCCTTTACTTAGGAACCTTAAGGATTCTGACTCTTCCCTATGCCTTCTCAAAGAGCAAAGAGAATGAGCCTATTGATGGAATGGAGTCCTGTAGTTTGTGGCATGAACATTATTTTTAAATGCAGATGTTTCAAATACCTGCCGAGTAATGCAACTTTTCCAAGCTAACATGGAAAGTCTTTGGGAAGAGTGAGAACCACTGGAGTTGAGAGGAAAACTTGCAGACCACAGTACAACCTTTGCTCTGCCCTGTCACCTGGCCACAGTGAGGCATGTGTCTGTAGTTTCTTACTGAATAACAAGAAGATATATGTTTGTATACCTTTATTGGCATTCTTCACCTCAGAGTTAAGACACATTAAGTTAAGCACATTAGTTAAGTGCTATTCTGTTGTGAGTAATGGCTGTGCCAAAAAAAAAATGATTTAGGTGAAGGCACCTACATGTAATCACAGTACGCTAGGGGCAGACATAGGAGGACAGGTGGAACCGATTGCCAGTCAGTCTGGCCCCATTTGGAGACTCCAAGCCAATGAGAAAGGATCAAACAATGGTGGATAGAGCTTTAAAAAATGACAAACACCTTGACATCTTGCTTCTACATGCACCTTTGTCTGTCTCTTTCTCTCTGTCTCTCTGTTTCTCTGTCTCTGTCTGTCTGCCTCTCTCTCTCTCTCTCTCTCTCTCTCTCACACACACACACACACACACACACACACAAACACGCTCATATGTCTAGTCCATTACTATATCTGAGGGACAGAAATAACAAGCTGTGATCATAGAAAATATATTCTATGAAGAAACAGCAAAATATCTCTCAAATCCTGAGAAAGACAAACATAAACGGGAGATATTTATAACTCTGATGATATGTGAATAAAGAGACTCTACAACATATCAGTAATTCGATTGCCAATAACTCAAAGTAAAGTAAAATACTAAACCTGAAAGAAGAGAGTGTCAAGTCACATAATTCATCCACAGTTTGGTTTGGTTAAGTGTTGTTTGTTTTTTAGCAGAAAAATTAAAATATTTAAGCTAGATATAATAAAGTGTAGTTTTGAAGCATATTTCAGCATGTCATGATCAGGACAACTTGTGCTAAGTTTTAGTACATGTGAGCAATAATTCTTTTTTTTTTTTTTTTTGGGTCCCCCGCTGACAGGACACTTTCTCCAAGTGCTATTAATTAGAACGCGTTATTAGCTGTCAGCAGGGAGCATACACCCTTTGCATGTTAACTAAAGTGCAGTCACCATTTAGCTAGTGGGGCTTGTGAGCAATAATTCTTGATTTGCTTCTGTGAAGGCCAAAGTTGTGATTCATGATGTGAAATTTTCAGTACTACATATGGGAAAAATTCCAATGCTGTGAAGACTGAGAAAGGAGTTCTCATATGGCAGCCCCTTTTCTTCTAACAGTTATTCTTGGATACATCCCTAATGCACTTGTAGAAAACAATGCTGGGCCCCATTCATTTACTTACTGGTTAGGAATATAGTAATGCATTTTGCAATAAAATCCTAGCTGGAAACAAAGAATGCATATAAGGATAACTTTGGGGACTGCCTCTGTGTCTGCAAGACAGAAGACTCACTGATAACATTTGCTAACAAATTTTAAAGTGGAAAGTCTTCAAATAAATTGCCTTCTAGGAAATACAGTTTTAAAATGAGAGAGAACTTAAATGAGTTGTATTTTAACACATAAACAATTAGGATTGCTTATTAAACTCTACATTTAAAATAAATGAATATATTTGAATTAAGTTTACACCAAAAACCCAAACTCACCAAAAACTGCAAATCTAATACTATAGTTTTTATCTTGGTGAAATCATGTTTTACACATCTGTACGTAAACACACAGTGTATACCGACATTTGAAGTACAGAATGTGTCTTCACTTTTTCCCACATTATCTGCCATTTTGTGCCAATGGCCCAACCAATCTATTCTTCATTTTGTTTTATGCATGAGCAGGATCATTATGTCAGAAGTCAATACCAGTAGCTAACTTATTAACATCTCAGCTACTCTTGGGATCCAATGTAGATGGAATCAAAATGTGTTTTTACCCACTGAACTGGGTGATTCATGCCACATGCAATGACATTCCCAGTATCTTTGCTTTCTTTGAGTATTTCTATACTGGTGAATGACCTAAATCCCTGTTCAGAGGGACATTTGGGAGAGTTAATCATGAGATTTCCATTCTTAGAAGTCCTTCAGTCTCAAAGGACCACTAGTTGATAATCAACCTCAAGACATCCACATATACGTACAATCAATTATTTACTATAAGTGTCTGTTACCAAGGCTCAAAAGTGTTGATATAAAGGTTTTCAATGAAAGAACACTATAAAGTCTAAGAAATAAAAAGATATGGATATGAACACTGAACAGGTGAGACACTAAGAGTTCTTTTCTGAGGACATCAAAAACAATCTGCTTTATCCTCCACAGTCACCATTTGAGAATGCTAAATGTCCACAGAGAAAAGTCAGTAGGGTCTCACGTGTCTTTGTTTGAAACTAGGCATGTGAGCACTGTGTGCCTAACTTTTGCCAAAATCTCAGACTGTGTGCAGCAAGCAAGTATACTGTGTAAAAGTCTGGTCTTTTTTACTTTTTAAAAAATATTTTAAAATGTTTTCATGCAGTATGTTTTGATTATATTCCTCCTTGTCCTCCAATTCCTTATGGAACATCACCACTGCCAACTTAGCCAAATTAATGTTCTTTCCTTTTCTTTCTCTCTCATCAAAATTAAAAATTAAAAAAAAGTCCAGAATGTGGAAAAACAAAGGAACAAACTTTTCAATAATTAACAATACAGAAATATCAGAATAAAATATATACATATGTGCATGTAGACACACACACACACACACACACACACACAAACACACAAACACTCAACAGCAAAACATGGCATCCATTATGGAGTCCATTTTGTTTTGGCCAACACCACCTAGGCATGGGGACTATTATTTGGGAGTGTGGTTAGTCAGGTGATATTCAACTGGAGAATATAGATTTCCCCTTTCCCAACAGGTATCAATTGCAGATGTCTTTTTGGTTCTGGGTAGGACTTTGTGTCTATTTCCTCTCCTCAGTGCTGGGATTTTGTCTTGTTTTAACTTATTCAAGTCTTCTATATGCAGTCAGTCTCTGTGTGTTCACACGTGTACCAGTCTTGTGTCTGGAAGATAGATTCCTTAAAGTCCTGCTCCATCTCTCTCCATCTCTGCCTCTTACAATATTTCTTCCTCCTCTTCTTCATAGATCCCTACACCTCAAGGGAGGGATTGATAAGGACATCCTATCTGAGCCTTAATGCTCTAAGATCCTTTACTCTTTCTACATTGTGAGCCAATGACCTCAATATAAGGCCAGATTCCCTTTACCAGATATAAGATAAATTAAGAAGTTAGTTTGAACTCTCTGGCATAGGAAAGAACTTTCCAGATGACACTATCAGCACAGGCATTAAGAACAATATGTGGGATCTCATGAAACTAAAAGCAAAGGGCAAGCAGATTGGGAGCCTACAGAATGAAAACCATCTTTAACAATGAGATGTCTAATAGAGGATTGCAATTTACCACGAGGAAAGAGCAACAGGGAAAACCCTGAACACCAAGAAAACGAATAACCCAATTTAATGTGGAATATGCAACTAAATAGAGAGTTCTTTTCTTCATTGTGGGTAGGACTTCAAACTTGTATAGTCCCTATGGAAATCAGTTTGACAGTTTCAGAAAGGGCTGAAAATTGATATACCCCATGATACAGCTATACCAGTCTTGGTTATATACTAAAAGAACTCTACATGGTACTACATAGATATATACATGATCTACTTGTTACTACATAGCTACTACATAGATACATAGAAAAGCAACCATGTGTTTTACTTTTCTACACATAGTAGCTAAAAATTAAAATCATTCTAGCTGTCTGTCTACTATAGACAGATAGCAAGAATGTAATACATTTACACAATAGAATATTATTCAAATGTTAATAAAATGAAATGATCAAATTTCCAGACCAATGGATTGAAATAGAAGCACTTATCCTGAGTGAAGTAACACAGACCCAAGAAGACATAGATGGTAAGTTTCCATAATACATGGATGCTCTCTTTTAAGCTTAAAATATGTGTCTTAAAACAAACAACCACAGTAACTAGCTAGCTTGTAAGGGATTTGGGGGAGAAGAAGATCTCCCAAGAAAGGGAAAATAGAATATAGTGTTATGAAAAAATAACAAAAAAATTAGAATAGGAAGATTAAATAGGAAGATGCAATGGTAAAGAGAAAAATATGGAGAAGCACAACTAACACAGGGCCCCATGGACATTTGCAAGTAAAGAAGGGTGGAGAAGGGGGGATTGTGGGAGTTTTGTTTCATTTCCTGGATTCTTATACCTCTATCACCCTTCAAACTCTCATACCACCTGAATCCCTTCCAATCCTCCAACAATAGGTAGGAGAGAATATAGACTATGGAACATACTCTGACATAATACACCTTCCACAGCAAGAAAATTTCTTCTTTTCCTTTCTGGGAGAAGGTTGCGAGGGCAGAGGGCAGGTATTAAGGGATGGGGACATGAGTGGAGTCAAAGTGCATAATATGAAATTCACAGGGAATCAATAAAACGTTAAATAGTGAAGAAACGTAGAGTGGTAAGACTGTTACAAATTACAAAAAGCTCTATGTATGTATGTGTGTATGTATGTATGTATGTATGTATGTATGTATGTATGTATGTATGCGTTTCATACACATATGTGGAGACACTCTCTGTTTCCCTGGTAAGCCCATATCCTAAAATTTGTCTCTGACACTATAACAGCAGACAAACTGCATTCTCTCTTCCTCTGTCTACATCTCCTATGGATCCTGCAGATGAGCCCTTCCCCTGCTAACATCTATGGATCCTGCAGATGATCCCTTCCCCTGCCTCCGTCTCCTATGGATCCTGTAGATGATCCCTTCCCCTGCCTATGTCTCCTATGGATCCTGCAGATCACCCCTTCCCCTGCTAACATCTATGGATCCTGCAGATGATCCCTTCCCCTGCCTCCGTCTCCTATGGATCCTGTAGATGATCCCTTCCCCTGCCTATGTCTCCTATGGATCCTGCAGATCACCCCTTCCCCCTGCTTAAATCTCCTGTGGATCCTGCAAACGATCCCTTCCTGACCCCCACCCACAACTGACCACTGTGTCTCAGCTGCCAGCTCTGTGGACATTCCAGGCTCAACTGCAGGCCACACGTTCCAGAAGATCATGTGGCCTGTCAGTTACTCTGTGTTCTCTGATCCCATAGACCATCCATCTCCTGACCTCCTTCTCCTGTTATAGCTGCACTCCAGCCTCAATCACCAGCAGGTATTCCCTGTGAACATACCAGCTGAGCATGGAAACAAAAGAAGCAACACACAGCCATCAGTCTCTGAAAATTCAGAGATGAAATCAAAGGATATTATGGTTTACTACAAACAGAAAAACCAAACAAAACAGGTTGCTGAAGTATTTTTGCTTTTTTTTGTCAAAGACCAAGGTGAGGGTGTGGATTTGTTTCTGGGTCTTCCATTCTATTTCATTAATAGATTGACCTGTTTTTGTACCAATACCATGCAGTTTTTAATCACTATTGCTCTGTAGTACAGCATGAGTTCAGGGATGGTACTTCCCTCAGAGGTTCTTTTATTGTTATGAATTGTTTTCGCTATCCTGGGATTTTTGTTTTTCCATATTAAAAATTGAGAATTGCTCTTTCCATGTCTGTGAAGAATTGTGTTGGAATTTTGATGGGGATTGCATTGAATCATTTGGTAGGATAGCCATTTTTACAACGTTAATTCTGCTAATTCATGAACATGGGAGATGTCTCTATTTTCTGAGGTCTTCTTCATTTTCTTTCTTGTGACACTAGACTTCTAGTCTTGTCATAAAGATCTTTCCCCTGTTTGGTAGAGTTACCCCAAGATATTTTACATTATCAGCAGCTACTAAGAAGGGGTTGTTTCCCTAATTTCTTTCTCATCCTATTAATCATTTGTTTGAAAGAAGGCCACTGGTTTGCTTGAGTTAATTTTATACCTGGCCACTTTGCTGAAGTTATCAGAAGTAGAAGTTCTTTGGTAGAATTTCTGGGGTCTCTTATGTAAACTATCATATCATCTGCAAATAGTGATACCTTGACTTCTTCCTAGTCATTTTATACTCCTTGATTTCTTTTTATTGTCTAATTGCTCTAACTATAGCCTTGAGTACAATATTGAATAGATATAGGGAGAGTGGGAAGCATCATCTTGTCCCTGATTTTAGTGGAATTGCTTCAAGTATCTCTCCATTTAGTTTGATATTGGCTGTTAGCTTGCTATATATTGCTTTTATTATGTTTATGAATGGACATTGAATTCCTGATCCATTCAGTATTTTTAACATGAAAGGTTATTATATTTTTCAAATGCTTTTTCGGCATCTAATGAAATGATCATGT
The DNA here is from genome assembly GCF_011064425.1 of Rattus rattus. Classification (NCBI taxonomy): domain Eukaryota; kingdom Metazoa; phylum Chordata; class Mammalia; order Rodentia; family Muridae; genus Rattus; species Rattus rattus. Next base: position 18,578,427 of record NC_046167.1, read on the forward strand.
GATTTTTTCTTTGTTTATATTGCATTAACAGTTTTTTGTATATTGAACCAACCGTGCATCCCTGGGATGAAGCCTACTTCTTTATGGTTTTGATGTATTCTTGAATTCAATTTGCTAGAATTTTATTGAATAATTTTGCATCCATATTCATAAGTAAAATTTATCTGAAGTTCCTGTGTTTTAGGTATTAGAGTAATTGTGGCTTCGTAGAAAGAATTAGATAGTATTCTTTCTGTCTTTATTTTATGGAATAGTTTGAGGAGAGATGATATTAGCTCTTCTTTGAAGGTCTAGTAGAATTCTCATTGAAGTTATATGGCCCTGGGTATTTTTAGGTTGGAAGGTTTTTAATGACTTCTATTTCCTTAGAGGATTTGGTACTGTTTAGAAAATTTACTTGCTGTCTATTTAACTTTAGTATGTGGTATCTGTCTAGAAAAATCCTTCATTTCATCTAGATTTTCCAGTTTTGTTGATTATAGGCTTTTATAATAGGACCTGATGGTGTTTTTGAGTTTCTTCAGTTTCTGTTGTTATATCTCCCGTTTCATTGCTGATTTTGGTAATTTGAATACTGTCTCTGGGCCCTTTAATTTGGTTATGGATTTATCTATTTTGTTGTTTTTTCTCAAAGGACAAACTTTTGGGGTTGCTGATTCTTTGTATTGTCCTCTTTCTTTCTATTTGGTTGATTTAGGTCCAGAGTGTGACTATCCTAATTTTGGGTTTGTTGGGTCTTTTGGTTCTAGGGGTATCAGGTGTGCTATTAAGTTTTTAGTGTAGGATATTTCAAATTTCTTTCTTTTTCTTTTTTCCATCTTTATTAACTTGTGTATTTCTTATTTACATTTCAATTGTTACTCCCCTTCCCGGTTTCCAGGCCAACATCCCCCTAACTCCTCCACCTCCCCTTCTACATGGGTGTTCCCCTCCCCATCTTCCCCCCAATACCGCCCTCCCCCCAAAAATCATGTTCATTGGGAATCTAGCCTTGGCATGACCAAGGGTTTCCCCTTCCACTGGTGCCCTTACTAGGCTATTCATTGCTACCTATAAGGTTGGAGTCCAGGGTCAGTCCATGTATAGTCTTTGGGTAGTGGCATAGTCCCTGGAAGCTCTGGTTGGTTTGCATTGTTGTTCATTGAGGTCTTGAGCCCCTTCAAGCTCTTCCAGACCTTTCTCTGATTACTTCAACGGGGTTCTCAGTTCAGTGGTTTGCTGCTGGCATTCATCTATGTATTTGCTGTATTCTGGCTGTGTCTCTCAGGAGAGATCTACATCCGGTTCCTGTCTGCCTGCACTTCTTTGCTTCATCCATCTTGTCTAATTGGGTGGCTGTATATGTATGGGCCACATATGGGGCAGGCTCTGAATGGGTGTTCCTTCTGCCTCCGTTCTAAACTTTGCCGCCCTATTCCCTGCCAAGGGTATTCTTGTTCCCCTTTTAAAGAAGGAGTGAAGCATTCGCATTTGGTCATCCTTCTTGAGTTTCATGTGTTCTAGGCATCTAGGGTAATTCAAGCATTTGGGCTAATAGCCACTTATCAATGAGTGCATACCCTGTGTGTTTTTCTGTGATTGGGTTACCTCACTCAGGATGATATTTTCCAGTTCCATCCATTTACCTATGAAATTCATAGTCATTGTTTTTGATAGCGGAGTAATATTTCATCGTGTAGATGTACCACATTTTCTGTATCCATTCCTCTGTTGAAGGGCATCTGGGTTCTTTTCAGCTTCTGGCTATTATAAATAAGGCTGCTATGAACATAGTGGAGCATGTGTCTTTGTTATATATTGGGGCATCTTTTGGGTATATGCCCAAGAGAGGTATAGCTGGATCCTCAGGTAGTTCAATGTCCAATTTTCTTAGGAATCTCCAGACTGATTTCCAGAATGGTTGTACCAGTCTTCAATCCCACCAACAATGGAGGAGTGTTCCTCTTTTTCCACATCCTCCCCAGCATTTGATGTCACCAGAGTTTTTGATCTTAACCATTCTCACTGGTGTGAGGTGAAATCTCAGGGTTGTTTTGATGTGCATTTCCCTTATGACTAAAGATGTTGAACATTTCCTTAGGTGTTTCTCAGCCATTCGGCATTCCTCAGCTGTGAATTCTTTGTTTAGTTCTGAACCCCATTTTTTAATAGGGTTATTTGTCTCCCTGCGGTCTAACTTCTTGAGTTCTTTGTATATTTTGGATATAAGGCTTCTATCTGTTGTAGGATTGGTAAAGATCTTTTCCCAATCTGTTGGTTGCCGTTTTGTCCTAACCACAGTGTCCTTTGCCTTACAGAAGCTTTGCAGTTTTATGAGATCCCATTTGTCGATTCTTGATCTTAGAGCATAAGCCATTGGTGTTTTGTTCAGAAAATTTTCTCCAGTGCCCACGTGTTCGAGATGCTGCCCTAGTTTTTCTTCTATTAGTTTGAGTGTATCTGGTTTGATGTGGAGGTCCTTGATCCACTTGGACTTAAGCTTTGTACAGGGTGATAAGCATGGATCGATCTGCATTCTTCTACATGCTGACCTCCAGTTGAACCAGCACCATTTGCGGAAAATGCTATCTTTTTTCCATTTGATGGTTTTGGCTCCTTTGTCAAAAATCAAGTGACCATAGGTGTGTGGGTTCATTTCTGGGTCTTCAATTCTATTCCACTGGTCTATCTTTCTGTCTCTGTACCAATACCATGCAGTTTTTATCACTATTTCTCTGTAATACTGCTTGAGTTCAGGGATAGTGATTCCTCCAGAAGTTCTTTTATTGTTGAGGATAGTTTTAGCTATCCTGGGTGTTTTGTTATTCCAGATAATTTTGCAAATTGTTTTGTCTAACTCTGTGAAGAATTGGATTGGTATTTTGATGGGGATTGCATTGATCTGTAGATCGCTTTTGGTAAAATGGCCATTTTTACTATATTAATCCTGCCAATCCATGAGCATGGGACATCTTTCCATCTTCTGAGGTCTTCTTCAATTTCTTTCTTCAGTGTCTTGAAGTTCTTATCATACAGATCTTTTGCTTGCTTGGTTAAAGTCACACCGAGGTATTTTATATTATTTGGGTCTATTATGAAGGGTGTCGTTTCCCTAATTTCTTTCTTGGCTTGTTTCTCTTTTGTGTAGAGGAAGGCTACTGATTTATTTGAGTTAATTTTATACCCAGCCACTTTGCTGAAGGTGTTTATAAGGTTTAGTAGTTCTCTGGCAGAACTTTTGGGATCACTTAAATATACTATCCTATCATCTGCAAATAGTGATATCTTGACTTCTTCTTTTCAATCTGTATCCCTATGATCTCCTTTTGTTGTCTGATTCCTCTGGCTAGAACTTCAAGAACTATATTGAATACGTAGGGAGAGAGTGTGCAGTCTTGTCTAGTTCCTGATTTTAGTGGGATTGCTTCAAGTTTGTCTCCATTTCGTTTAATGCTAGCTACTGGTTTGCTGTATATGGATTTTACTATGTTTAGGTATGGCCCTTGAATTCCTACTCTTTCTAGGACTTTTATCATGAAGGGGTGTTGAATTTTGTCAAATGCTTTCTCAGCATCTAATGAAACGATCATGTGGTTTTGTTCTTTCAGTTTGTTTATATAATGGATCACATTGATGGTTTTCCATATATTAAACCATCCCTGCATGCCTGGGATGAAGCCTACTTGATCATGGTGGATGATTGTTTTGATGTGCTCTTGGATTCAGTTTGTCAGAATTTTATTGAGTATTTTTGCGTCGATATTCATAAGGGAAATTGGTCTGAAGTTCTCCTTCTTTGTTGGGTCTTTGTGTGGTTTAGGTAAAAGAGTAATTGTGGCTTCATAAAAGGAATTCAGTAGTGATCCATGTCTTTCAATTGTGGAACAGTTTGGATAGTATTGGTATGAGGTCCTCTATGACGGTCTGATAGAAGTGTGCACTGAACCCATCTGGATCTGGGGGTCTTTTGGTTGGGAGACCTTTAATGAGTGCTTCTATTTCTTTAGGAGTTACGGGGTTGTTTAAATGGTTTATCTGTTCCTTATTTAACTTCGGTTCCTGGTATCTGTCTAGGAAATTGTCCCTTTCCTGCAGATTTTCAAGTTTTGTTGAATATAGGCTTTTGTAGTAGGATCTGATGATTTTTTGAATTTCTTCTGATTCTGTAGTTATGGCTCCCTTTTCATTTCTGATTTTGTTAATTTGGACACACTCTCTATGTCCTCTCCTTAATCTGGCTAAGGGTTTATGTATCTTGTTGATTTTCTCAAAGAACCAACTTTTGGATCTGTTGATTCTTTCTATGGTCCTTTTGTTTCTACTTGGTTGATTTCAGTTCTGAGTTTGATTATTTCCTGCCTTCTACTCCTCCTGGTGTATTTGCTTCTTTTTGTTCTAGAGTTTTTAGATGTGCTGTCAAGCTGCACATATATGATCTCTCCTGTTTCTTTCTGCAGGCACTCAGAGCTATGAGTTTTCCTCTTAGCACAGCTTTCATTGTGTCCCAAAAGTTTGGGTATGTTGTACCTTTATTTTCATTAAATTCTAAGAAGTCTTTAGTTTCCTTCTTTATTTCTTCCTTGACCAGGTTATCATTGAGTAGAGGATTGTTCAACTTTCATGTATATGTGGTCTTTCTTCCCTTGTTGTTATTAGAGACCAGCTTTTGCCCATGGTGGTCTGATAGGATGCATGGGATTATTTCTATCTTTCTATACCTGTTGAGGCCTGTTTTATGACCAATTATATGGTCAATTTTGGAGAAAGTACCATGAGGTGGTGAGAAGAAGGTATATCCTTTTATTTTAGGGTAGAATGTTCTATAAATATCGTTAAGTCCACTTGGTTCATGATTTCTCTTAGTCCTTCTATGTCTCTGTTTAATTTCTGTTTCCATGATCTGTTCATTGATGAGAGTGGGGTGTTGAAATCTCCTATTATTGTGTGAGGTGCAATGTGTGCTTTGAGCTTTAGTAAGGTTTCTTTTACGTATGTAGGTGCCCTTGTATTTGGGGCATAGATATTTAGGATTGAGAGTTCATCTTGGTGAATTTTTCCTTTGATGAATATGAAGTGTCCTTCCTTATCTTTTTTGATGACTTTTAGTTGAAAATTGATTTTATTCGATATTAGAATGGCTACTTCAGCTTGCTTCTTCTGACCATTTGCTTGGAAATTTGTTTTCCAGCCTTTCACATGAGGTAGAGTCTCTCTTTGTCTCTGAGGTGTGTTTCCCGTAGGCAGCAGAATGCAGGGTCCTCACTGTGTATCCAGTTTGTTATTCTATATATTTTTATTGGGGAGTTGAGACCATTGATGTTGAGAGATGTTAAGGAATAGTGATTATTGCTTCCTCTTATATTCATATTTGGATATGAGGTTATGTTTGTGTACTTTTCTTCTCTTTGTTTTGTTGCCAAGACGATTAGTTTCTTGCTTTTTCTAGGGTGTAGCCTGCCTCCTTATGTTGGGCTTTACCATTTATTATCCTTTGTAGGGCTGGATTTGTAGAAAGATGTTGTGTAAATTTGGTTTTGTCATGGAATATCTTGGTTTCTCCATCTATGTTAATTGAGAGTTTTGCAGGATACAGTAACCTGGGCTGGCATCTGTGTTCTCTTAGGGTCTGTATGACAGCAGTCCAGGATCTTCTGGCTTTCATAGTCTCTGGTGAGAAGTGTGGTGTGATTCTGATAGGTCTGCCTTTATATGTTACTTGACCTTTTTCCCTTACTGCTTTTAATATTCTTTGTTTATTTTGTGCATTTGTTGTTTTGACTATTATTGTCGGGAGGTGTTTCTTTTCTGGTCCAATCTATTTGGAGTTCTGTAGGCTTCTTGTATGTCTATGGGTATCTCTTTTTTTTAGGTTAAGGAAGTTTTCTTCTATGATTTTGTTGAAGATATTTACTGGTCCTTTGAGCTGGGAGTCTTCACTCTCTTCTATACCTATTATCCTTAGGTTTGATCTTCTCATTGAGTCCTGGATTTCCTGTATGTTTTGGTCCAGTACCTTTTTCCGTTTTACATTATCTTTGACCGTTGTGTCTATGATTTCTATGGAATCTTCTGCTCCTGAGATTCTCTCTTCTATCTCTTGTATTCTGTTGATGATGCTTGTATCTACGACTCCTTGTCTCTTCCTTTGGTTTTCTATTTCCAGGGTTGTTTCACTTTGTGCTTTCTTTATTGCTTCTATTTCCATTTTTAATTACTTCACCTGTTTCATTGTGTTTTCCTGGGATTCTTTCAGGGATTTTTGTGATTCCTCTATAGGCTCCTACTTGTTTATTTATGTTTTCCTCCGTTTCTCCAAGGGAGTTCTTTATGTCTTTCTTGAAGTCCTCCATGATCATGATCAAATGTGATTTTAAATCTAGATCTTGCTTTTCTGGCGTGTTTGGATATTCAGTGTTTGCTTTGGTGGGAGAATTGGGCTCCGATGATGCCCTGTAGTTTTGGTTTCTGTTGCTTGGGTTCGTGCGATTGCCTCTTGCCATCAGGTTGTCTCTGGTGTTACCTTGTTCTGCTATTTCTGACAGTGGCTAAGACCATCCTATAGTCCTGTGTGTTAGGAGTGCTATAGACCTGTTTTCCTATTTTCTTTCAGCCAGTTATGGGAACAGAGTGTTCTGCTTTCGTGCGTGTAGTCTTTCCTGTCTACTGGTCTTTAGCTATTCATGTGGGCCTGTGTCCTGAGTCCACCAGGCAGTTTGCTTGGAGCAGAAACGTTGGTCTTACCTGTGGTCCCGCAGCTCAAGTTGCTTTTTGGGGGCTGCTTTTGAGCTCTCGGTGAGGGTGGCAGCCAGGATGGCCTGCCCTGCCTTTTCTCAGGGCCCCCATGCACTACGGTCCCAGATGGTGTTAGGTGTTTTCCTCTGGAATCAGAAATGTGGGCAGAGTGTAGTCTCTTCTGGCTTCCCAGGCCTGTCTGCCCTTTTAAGGTTTAGCTCTCCCTCCCACGGGATTTAGGTGCAGAGAATTGTTGGCCGGGTCCCTTCAGGTCTGGGCCGTGTCTCTTCTAATTTCTTTCTGAGGTCAGTTAGTAGTATAAATTTTCCAGTTAGCACTGCTTTCATTGTGCCCCATAAGTTTGGGTATGCTATGTCATCATTTCCATTGAACTACAGGAAGTATTTAATTTCTTTCTTTATTTTTTCCCTGACCAAGTTATCATTCAGTAGAGAGTTGTTTATTTCCATAGCTATTTGCGTTTTCTGTTCTTTTCAGTGTTATTGAAGTCTTGCCTTAGTCCATGGTGATCTGACAGCATGCATGGGATTATTTCAATCTTCTTGTATCTGTTCAGGCTTGCTTTATGACCAAATATATGCTCAATTTTGGAGGAGGTCACATGAGTTGCTAAGAAGAAGGTATATTCTTTTGTCTTATAATGAAATGTTCTCTATCTCCTATCTTATCTATCTATCTATCTATCTATCTATCTATCTATCTATCTATCTATCTATCTATTGTTTCTGTTTCAATAACCTGTCTATTGGTGAGAGTGGGGTATGGAAAACTCTCAAATTATTGTGTGGGGCTCAATATGTGATTTGAGCTTAAATAACATTTCTTTTTATGAATGTGTTATACTTGCATTTGGAGCATAAATGTTCAGAATTGAGACTTTCTCTTGGTGGATTTTTCCTTTGATGAATATGAAATGTTTTTCCTCATCTCACTTCATAACTTCTGGTTGAAAGTCTATTTTATTAGATATTAGAATGGCAAGTTCTGCTTATTTCTTTGAACCATTTGCTTGGAAGGCTTTTTTTCTAGTCTTTTGTTCTGAGGTAGTGTCTGTCTTTGTTATTTAGGTATGCTTCTTGTATGCAACAAAATGCTGGATCCTGCTTGGGTATCCAGTCTGTTAGTCTACATCTTTTTATTGGAGAATTGAGTCTGTTGATATTGAGAGTTATTAAAGACAGATGGTTTTTGATTCCTGCTATGTTTGTTGTTGTAGTTGACATTATGTGTTTGTAATTCTCTCCTTCAGTTTTGTTGTGAGATGATTGATTTCTTGTTTTTTTTTTTTTTTGTATATGCACCCACCCTCCTCTTGTGTTGGAGTTTTCCTTCTAGACCCCTCTGGAGGGCTGGATTGGTAGATATATATTGTTTAAATTCAGATTTGTTTGAGATTATTTTGTTTTTTTTTTCATCTATTATGATTGAGAGTTTTGCAGGGTATAGTAGCCTGTGCTAACATCTGTGTTCTCTTAGATTATGTCCAGGCTTCTCTGACTTTTAGTGTCTCTGTTGAGAAGTTTGGTATAATTTTGATAAGTCTGCCTTTATGTTACTTGACCTTTTTCCTTACCACTTTTACTATTCTTTCTTTGTTCTGTGCACTTAGTGTTTTGATCATTATGTGATGAGTGGATTTTCTTTTCTGTGTTGGCTTTAATTATGCTTAAGTATGTGCATTTAGATTAACAGAGGTTTATGTGCTTGAAGAGGAGTTAAGAATCTTCAACTATTTTGAATGCATTGGTAAATATGGATATTCTGCTGAACTGAGGAGTGGATAACAGAAATTTATTTACTTCTTTAGCTTCAACAAGGCCATAACCCTGTATAATATTGGCTTAATCCTTTCAGAAATATTAATTCCATAACAAGAATCAGAGAAAGAGTCAGTTCTAAGTATTGTTCTCTGAAAGTCCAAATCTTCCTCCATTGTTTCCTGGCCCTTCTTTCACTTGTATGCTGAGATCATGCTGTGGCTTGCAAAGCAGAATGCAGTAAACAGGAAATTATGTAGTGAGGAAAGGAAAGCCACATTCCCATACACTCCTCTTAGGAAAGGTAATAACATTCCAAATGTAAATAAAAAAAAGATCCAGTAAAAAAGAAAAAAGAAAAAGAAAAGAAAAGGTCCGTCCTGTGAGTTATTCATTATTCTCTTGATTATATCTTTTGCTGCACAAAAGTTTTTAACTTGGTGATTTCTCAGCATTTTTCCTTTTGTTTCCCATAACTTCCAGATACCACAGTCTAATCTAGCATCAAAGCTCTTGCTTTTACTTTCTTACCATCTAAATTGAAATCTTGCCTCTATTTCAAGATGATTTTCATATATTATGTGAGATAAAGATCTGAATAATTTGTTTTGCCTTTTAGAGTTCTGCTTTACTCAATTCTATCAGTTAAAATCTGTCTTGGTCTCAATGAAAGGCTTTGACATCTTGCCAAATATCAGTGGGTAACATATGTGGATATTCATTTCTGGGTTCTTAAACTCATACATGTTCTTTATTTCAAAGACAGCCTTTTAAATGTGACTTATTTTTAAACTCTACATAAGCATAAAATTTTACATATCAGTGGGGTATCATCAGATCTTTTGATAATATTTAAATCTAGAAAAAGTTGATATTCAGTGATATATATATATATATAAAAACAAATGTGTATAATACAGTCTTTCTGTTCAAAAACTGATTTCTTTTTTATAGAAAAAATGCAAACTCTTTTTAAGAGATTTTAAAACTATATTTTAAAACTATACTTACCCTACTACTACACAACAGCACATTAGAGTACCTTTCCTACAAGAACTTGTACTTGGTGTGCATTATTAGTCTTTCATTCTCTTCCTTCCCCATAGTCTCTCAGTTTCTGTCATGGCCATGATATTCTTTGGGTGGGAAAAGTTGAATTTCTCATAACCTGGCATCAGATTATTACTGGCTTTGCCAAGCTTGCTTCTTGATTTAGACAAGGAGTTTTGTTTCTTCTCCATGAAGTGGGTCCTCAGAGAGACTCTTGGATCAGATTGGCTCTCAATACTTTCAGTGCAAGAATAACTTCTAATAATCCTTGTAGGAGTGGCATAGCTACCATAAATTCCTTCAGTCTTTTTTGTCATGAAATATTTTCTTTTCTTCCTTATCCTTGATGAGTAGTTTTGCTAGGAAAATTAGTCTAGGTTTAAAGCTCTGTTCCTTCAGAATTTGAAGTACATATCCTTTAAAGGCAACAAGACATGGTTGCTTTTAAAGTTTTTGTTAAATAATTACCCATTGTCTTTATAGTACTGATTTTATACATTAGTTGGTGTTTCACTCTAGCACCTTTTAATTTCGTTTTCTGTATATTTAATGTTTCCATTTTGATTTACCATGAGGTGTGTGTTCCTGGTCTTGTCTGTTTAATGTTCTATTAGATTTTGAACCTGGTTTGGCCTCTTTTTGCTGATTTGGAAAACATCCTCTTATGATTACATTGAAAATGTATTCTGTCTTTGGTATGAAGTTTCCCCCTATTATGCACCAGAAAGAGGAGCATGCCTCCATTGTTGGTGGGATTGCAAACTGGCACAACCACTCTGGAAATCAATCTGGAGGTTCATAAGCAAATTGGAAATAAATCTACCTCAAAGATCCAGCCATACCACTCTTGAGCATATACCCAAAAGATGCCCCACCATACCATAGGGGCATGTGCTCCACTATGTTCATAGTGGCTTTATCTGTGATAGCCAGAAGCTGGAAATAAGCCAGATACCCCACAATGGAAGAATGGATACAGAAAATGTGGTCCATTTACACAATGGAATGCCATTCAGCTATTTAAGAATGAGGACATCAAGAGTTTTGCAGGCAAATGGATAGAATTAGAAAATATCCTGAGTGAGATAACTCAGACCCCAAAAGACATACATGGTATGAACTCACCAATAAGTGGATATTAGCCACAAATATACAGAATACCTAGGATACAATCCACAGAACTCAAGAAGGTAAGAAAGCAGAAGGCCCCAAGTAAGGATGCTTCAATTCCACTTGGGAGGTAGAGGAAAGAAATCACATAAGGCAGAGGGAAGGAGGTATCTGGGTGGGAGAGGGGAGCGGGAGGGGAAAGGGAACATGATCAGGTATGGGGGTAGTGGCGACAGGAGAGCAGCCCTGAGGGCCAGCAGGATGAAAGAAAATATGCAACCTTGGGGCGGGGGTAGGAGGGAAAGAGATCTTCTAGAAAGTACCTGAAACCTCTCAGGGCTCAAAGGGAGGGACCTTAGATGAATTGCCCAACAGTAGAAACTTGGAGAGTCCACCTACCTCCAGTAGAAAGATAGAGCATCAAAGGGAGGGATAGGGTTGCTATCCAACAGTCAAAAACTCTGACCCAGAATTGTTCCTGTCTAAAAGAACTTCAGGGACAGAAATGGAGAAGAGACTGGGGAAAAGGTGGTCCAGTGACCAGCCCAACTTGGTATCCATCTGAAGGGGAGGCTGCAAGGCCTGACACTATTACTGATGCTATGGTGTACTTATAGACAGGAGCCTAGCATGGCTGTCCTCTGAGAGGGCCAACAAGCATCTGACTGAGACTGATGCAGACATTTACACCCAACCTTTGGACTGAAGTCAGGGACCCCTGTGGTTGAATTAGGGAAAGGCTGGACAAAGCTGAGGAGAGTGACCCCATAGGAAGACCAGCATTCTCAACTAACTCAGACTTCTGAGATTTCTTAGACACTGAGCCACCAAACAGGCAGCATACAGGATCTTGTCTGAGGCTGCTGACACATATACATCAGAGGACTGCTTGGTCTGGTCATAGGGGGAGCTGAAGCATCTAACCCTGGAGAGGCTTGAGGCCCCAGGGAGTGGGGATGTCTGGCAGGGGAGGGGCATCCTCTTGGACTTGTGGGGGAGGAGAAATGTGATGAAGAACTGTGGGATGAGGGATCAGGAGGGGGAACGACTGGATTGTAAAAATAAAACAAATTAAATAAAACTAATAAAAAAAGGGACGAGAAAGTACTGTAACTATGTGGGTGCTTCATACTGATGGTATCTCTGTGGCTGCAGCAAATGGCTTTGGTGATAATTAATCAAAATAAACAGATCAAAGTAACAGAGAAGGTACTGGGAAATATTCTATAGAGGAAAAAATGTTATTTTTATTTCAATAAGTGATTCAAAACTTAGTGCCATTTCTGTAGGTTAGTAAATGTGGCTCTAATTGCCTGTCATTTGTTAAATGTAGTATGGATCAACCAGAAGGGCCGTGTCTCATTAGCATCACCTCCAGCAGCAGCAGCAAGGTCTTTGTCCTCATTTAGGAGCTTCAGGTAGATTCTGCGACAAAGACTCTCATACTAATATTCATCAGAATATGGATAATTAGGGTGTTCAGCAGCTCTAAAATAAAAAAGAAAAATACCCAATGTGGACTCAATGGGTCTGGTTTAAACACATAAGATGTGAAATTGTTGTTCTTATGCTTTGTTATCATTTCTTACTGGATCTAGCACTAGAATGAATTTGAATTGCTTTACTTTCTGGTTTCAGAATCTACCTTTCTCACTTTCATGAACACAGTTTCATAAAAATATTTTTAAATATCATAACTAAGGTATTGCCAATTATATTCCCTTGCCTAGAACTGAAAAACAAAGAAACATGTTTTCATGAATATATATCTGACTTAATATATCTCATTAATTAAACAATGCAGAGGAAATCCCAGAATCTTCCATATTCCAGTCCCCTAAGGAAAATAGATCCTGACTATGCATGTTTAGTATGAAGGCAAGTCCAGATATTTGCTAACACACACACACACACACACACACACACACACACACACACAAATTAAGGCATCCTATCTTATGAATTCCAAGTTCAATTCTGCTTAATACCCACTTAATATTTTATCATCTGAACCTCATACAGTGTCTTGTTGAAACTCACAGATACAATGTCTTTTCAAACTCTTTGATGTCCATGAAATGTCTCATGTATTTGCTGATCTGTTTATATCAATACTAATATAATGTATAAAGTAATATTAATAATCATTTGATGCTTTCTTTCTCTTTCTGTTATTCCCATACTTTACCCATAATTTGCTCTGTGCTAAAAAAAAAAACTAACAATAAATCTGCCAATCTTTGAGCCCACATATTTGTGTATTACACAATACCCCTTCAAGCATATCACATTTATTTCTTCTATGATATTACTTACCACAAACAAAAGGAGAAAGAAGTTACCCCCCCACACACAAGCAATACCTTTAGGCAGAGTACTACAGGCAGTGATTGACTAGGGAGAGTTTTTATCTTCCAAAGATGAGGTCCTTAATTGGTTACCCAATACAAAGTGTCAGCCCTGGGATCATAAACTATTACCACATTGCCTTACCAGATTATATTTGTATATATATTGACATACACCTATGTAACGATAATAAAGAAAAATCAGCCATCAAATTGAGAGGGGTGAGAAGAAGCATAGGAGTGGTTAGTGGGAGGGGACATGAGAAAGGCTGAAAAGATGAAAAGGAAGGGGAGGAATAATGTATTTATATTTTAGTTACAGTACATTTAAAACAATGCTCCTGAATGCCCTGCTTTCTCTCATTTGTAACATTGTGTTGTAAAGTAGAGAATGAAAAAAGAAAAAAAAAAACAAACTCTCTTCAGTGCTTGAACTTCCGGATAAATACCCTTTCTTGCTTTGCCTTTGAATATGTCATCAAAACTTCCTTGAGCCTCTTCATGGAAACCCTTGTAACTCCAAAATTAAGAACCAAAAGACCCACTCTGGGCTTCTGAGCAAACGTGCTTCAATGGAAAGGAGGGATTCAACCTTAGGCAAATTGATACAATGTGTTTGTTTTATAACCTTCTGTCCTTTATTGAAGTTACTTACATGTTCACAGGAAAATACCTGAAGTTTCTGTTCAGGCCATCTAGGACTTCCATATCTTCTGAAGACAACTGAAATTCAAATACCTATCATAGTAGGAGAAAATGTTTTCACAAATTTACCTGGCTAACTTGCCAATCGTGAAAACTACACTAATACCATTGGTACAGACACAATATTCAAAATATCTGATAAATTTGTAAAAGTACAAAAGACATAGAACAAAATACACAGGTTATCAGGGACTATCAGGCAGAATAAAAACAGTTTTTCTTTTGTGTACTCTTTTATAATACTTTCAGAGTTTCACACAATGTCTTTCAGGAGATTTATTCCCCAGCCCCTCCCCTTGCTATGTCAATCATTCTCTCATTCATTCTCATCCAATAGAGAGACTGCTTTTTCCTTTTCATCTTTTTCATTGGACACATTTTGTGCTGCTAATTTATTTTGGGTATTGGGCAGCCCTACTATGTGGTCAGCTATCAGTGGTTACATTATTAAAGGAAAATAGTTCTCCTTTCAGTAGCGAATAAATATACCAACAGCTGACCAGTTTGCAATTTTGTTACCTGTACACCTTATCCTTTCTAAAATTTTGCCTAGCCGGAGCTGGTAAATGTCTTGTGTGTGCTCTTACAAATCCCTGTGATTTTAAATGCACACTTGCCTTGTCTGGAAAACACTGTTTCCTACATGTTATCACCACACACACCCCCTACCCTTTACCCTGTATAATCTTCCTACCTCCCTTTCTGTAAAGATCACTGAGCCTTGGGGTAAGATACAATGAAACTATAATTCATGAAGAGACTCAAACCTGGCTGTAGAAAAAAAACTAAGATGTACCACTCAATGACTTCATTGCAGTGCTCTTAAAAATTCTGAGGAATCCTGAGCAATGTTTTTAAATATAGAAGTGAATCTACTAATTTTACTGAATATAGTTATATTTGAACAATGTCCTTTTAAATAAACTTTAGGCAAGGAAATGTCCAAAGACAAATCATCTGTTTTTGTTCAAAAGAACTGGCTTGTCAAACAACTCATTCTCTAAATACATAGCAGTTTTAACCTCAAAATGACTTTCAAGAAGAAAAAAAAAGAAAAGAAAACAAAAAAATCTTATGTAGAAAATTCAAAGATCATCAATCAATTAAACTGAGAAAGCATTAACTAACATTCATTCAAAACGAATAAATGCATGAGTCCTAAACTGTGTGAAAATTTAGGGGAATTCAAAGATAAGAATAATAATTTGTAAAATAAAATCATCCAGTAGAGATCCCAGTTTCTGAAAACAGAGCAGATATATGTACAAGTCCGATTTAGTGATAGATATAAATCTCTGTTTTCTTTCAGCTGATGCTTCATTTATTATCTTGGAGAACCTGGGAGAAGAGTTTAAATAAAAATAATTTTGAAAAACAATAAAGAATGTTATTGAAAATGACAGAAAGGTTCAAATGTAGAATAAAACACAAAGTTCAATGCAACGAGTGCCTCACACCTAGATACATAACTTATGGGGTTGTTCTAATATTTATTGACATTTCTGGAAATGACTACAGATGTAAGCATTCAGTTTTACAGTGTGTTAGCAATGCTTGTAAATCATAACACCTGAAACCTTACCTGCACAGGAGAGCTTAGAGAAAATGATTTGACAATTGACTGAAAAAAAAATTACTTAGAAGTTTTCCAAAAGAATTCATAGGTAAGGGAGAATACCCAGGGTCCTAGATACCCAGAGCTTCATTTTACCTGAATGTTCTCTTTCATCTCCTTCTGTTCATAAGTGTGGGCCAGGGCAACAACCCCACGTTGTACCTGGTAGCGAAGGGCAATCTGAGCTGGACTTCGATTGTGTTTTTTGGCCATGCCACAAAGAACTGGGTCATTCAAAAGAAATGGGGCATTCTTGTCCACCCTAGAAAAAAAGGCAGAAATATTGAACTCCAGAAACTGAGTGTTTGGTTTCACATGGGACTTCCAAACACATCAAGATATTGCTCTGGACAAGAGATTATCACAAATTTCCCCTGGATCAGAAGAATCAATATTATCAGAAGACTTTCGGTTGTTAATCTGAATCAGTTCAGAGTGAATTCCTGAAAAAGGAGGATTATAGAAATAACAGTTGTTGTGCTTAATTGACACCTATTTACCGTATCAATGTCCAGTGTGGCACAATAACCCTGTGACAGTAGTTGTGCACACATACTGTTATGGTTTGCTTATGCTGAGCCCAGGGAGTAGCACTATTAGAAGATGTGGCCCTGTTGGCATAAGTGTGTCACTGTGGATGTGGGCTTTAAGACCCTCATCCTGGTTGCCTGGAAGCCTCTGTTCTGCTAGCAGCCTTCATACGAAGGTTTATTTCAGCTCCTCCTGCACCATGCCTGCCTGGATGCTGCCATGTTCCCGACTTGATGATCATGGACTGAAGCTCTGAACCTGTAAGCCAGTCCCAATTAAATGTCCTTTATAAGATTTGCCATGGCCATGGTGTCTGTTCACAGCAGTAAAATCTGAACTAATACACATACCTTGGCAATAACAAGTAATTCCATAATTACACTTAAGCCCCTAAACAATAGGGAAACTGCCCTGTACATGAAATCTAGCAAATTACTCATTGTTAATAAAGTTATGGATAATAGAGAACTTACAACTATTACTTTACTAAAATAGCAAGATCTCTAATAAGAATCTAAACGTCTGTCTTTGTACCCACACATAAGTGTTATCTTCCCTCCTCATCAAAGAAAATTTTCTTTGCCACAGGTGGAGACCACTATAGAAAACTACAGCCAATCAAGAATTGTGGAGCCCAGTCCCTGCGGATCCATCTGCAAAATACTCCAGAGCACAAAGCACAAGGAACCTTGCAGAAGAAGGGGCAGAGGATTGCATGAGCCAGAGAATCAGGAAAATCATAAAACTGTTTAACCTAGTAATACCAAAAGCTACATCCATAAAGTTTCACCAATAGGACTGCCAACTATGAACTAAATGGAGTTCAATGACTATATCACACTGGATGAAGAAAATCCCTGATTCCTCAAACCTACATAAAGACCTATATAAGGAAAACTGGGAATGGGAGAGGTGGCCTTCCCCAGGGAAGAGCACACTATTTTGTGGTCCAGTGTCAAGTGATCAGCTCTAAATAAATAATAGTTAGTGAAAAGGGGGCCATGAATTTGAAAGAACAAAGGGAAAAGCATACTGAAGGGTTTGGTGGAAGAGAAAATGCTATAATTAGATTACAAGTTTAAATAAAAAATTTTTTGTGTTTATTACCAATTTGTAGGTCGCTGAGACCCCAGGGCTGCATAGGCAACAAGGACAATGTCTTGTGACTTGCAGAAATCCAGCAGCTTGCTCTGGTTCAGATAAGGGTGACATTCTACCTATCGATAGACAATATAGAAATATGTTATACTATAAGAAATTCCATTTAATAAAAGTTTTAATGCCTATCCTCTTCTCCCTCTCCCTCTGTTTGTGTGTGTGTGTGTGTGTGAGTGTGTGTGTGTGTGTGTGTGTGTGTGTTTGTGTGAGTGTGTGTGCCCTTAAAGGATCAAAGAAGGTTTTAGATCCATCAAACTTTAGAAGAGCATCTTAACTGATGTGTCATCTTGCTGGCCCCCAAAGTGACAATATTAATATGAAAAATAAATGCAAAGTTAAATATAACATAAGAAAATAGATGCAACATTACAACACAATTACTGATTTCATACCAGTGATCCAAAGTTATTGAGATATAAGTTAGAACAAAAGACGAACATGCTTAAATGGTTGATTTGATTACAGAAGCTCTGAAGGAGATGAGGACTAATATGTCATCAGGAACAAGGTCAGCTAATGATCTATGTGTGGACTTCATTTACCTATGAAACTCCTGTAAGGAGTAAATTGTCTGTCTAACCTAGATACATTTTATACAGTCTCTAGACAGGAATATGCTTTTGGCTTTGGGGTTGCATTCATATCCACAGATTGTCAATTTTTTCTGATACTAATGTTACTCTGCCTTTTAATGTTACTAAGACACCATGGAGAAGAGATAAATTTAAGAATACCTGATGTTCTCCCAGCCAAAGACAACTACTATGAAAATTTTGTGTTTTACAAATCTAAGATGAATGAGAAGTGGGAAGGTATGGTTACCTGCTATGTGACAGAAAGAACATGAAGAACAGAAAAAGAGGCTGAGGGTCCCCACCTGGTTGCACACAGGCCTGTGCTTGAGCCCCGGCTTGTTCAGGATCATCTCTAGCTGCCTGCGGTTAAAGTTGGACACCCCGATGGACTTGGCCAAACCTGCATCCTTACACTTTTCCATGGCCTGGGGAAGGAGAGGTTGCATAGGATCATGTATATATTCTTAAAAACATGGCGGCAAGTTATCTGACACTGACACAAACTGGAGTCATTCGAGAAGAAGAATTGTCATTTGGGAAAATGCCTCCCTAAGACTTGCAGGTAGGCAAGTATACAGGGCATTTTCTGAATTAATGATTGATGTGGGAGGAGTCAGGCCATTGTGGGTGGTGATACTCCCTGGCAGATATTTCTGGATGGTGTAAGAAAGCCAGCTAGGCATACAGCAGCACTCTTATATGGTCTCTGCTTCCTTTTCTGCTGCTAAGTTTCATCCTTGTTTGAATTTTCCTGTCTTTACTCAGGGCTTGACTGTGATGTGGAAATGTAAGCTAAAACAATCCTTTCCCCTTTCAAGTTACTTTTGGCTTGTTTTATTACAACCATAGAAGACCTAACCAAGAACTAATGGTAATATAAATGAAAAACGAAACTGGTTAGAAATGGCAATGTATAAAAAAAAGCTAAACATAAGTATGACAGTGTATTAAAAAATAAATTCAAAGATAACAAATGGTTCAATTTAAAAACTTTGTTATGGAACCAAGAATGGAGCAATAAATGAAAAATTATGACTGGTTAAGAAAGAATTTTAGTATATGCAACATCCGCATCTATAAGGAAATGCAAGTTAAAACAATTTTGTGACTTAATTCAGTCAAAGTGTATAGGATCTTGGAAAGAAATGCAGCATACCAGTATAGACATGGGGAAAATGGAACAGTTATTCACTGTTGTTAGAGGTGAACGTTGGTGCAGATACTAATGAAGTTGATTTGGAGGTTCCTCATAAAGATAGAAATATGTCTACCACATGACACAGCCATCCTACTATGAGCATATTCTCCTATCAAGACACTGACTCATCCATTTCTGCTCTACTCACAATATCCATGAAATGGAAATACCTAGACTCCATCAAGGAATGCAAGGGTAATTTAAATTTGGGCCCTATGCACAATGCAATTTCATTCAGCTATAAACACAAATAAAATTCCAAAATTATCAACTTCCAATAAAATTGTATTGCAATTGGTAAACAGGTAGAACTAGAAATAAATAATTACTAGAGTGAAGCATAGAAAATCAAAAAAAATGAATACCACATTTTTTTTCATTTTTCTTTTTTTCCCCGTTTTTTCTTTATTAACTTGAGTATTTCTTATATACATTTCGAGTGTTATTCCCTTTCCTGGTTTCCGGGCCAACATCCCCCTAGCCCCTCCCACTCCCCTTCTATATAGGTGTTCCCCTCCCCATCCTCCCACCATTACCGCCCTCACCCCAACAATCATGTTCACTGGGGGTTCAGTCTTAGCAGGACCAAGGGCTTCCCCTTAAACTGGTGCTCTTACTAGGATATTCATTGCTACCTATGAGGTTAGAGTCCAGGGTCAGTCCATGTAGAGTCTTTGGGTAGTGGCTCAGTCCCTGGAAGCTCTGGTTGGTTGGCATTGTTGTTCATATGGGGTCTCGAGCCCCTTCAAGCTCTTCCAGTCCTTTCTCTGATTCCTTCAACGGGGGTCCCGTTCACAGTTCAGTGGTCTGCTGCTGGCATTCGCCTATGAATTTGCTGTATTTTGGCTGTGTCTCTCAGGAGAGATCTACATCCGGTTCCTGTCAGCCTGCACTTCTTTGCTTCATCCATCTTGCCTAATTGGGTGGCTGTATATGTATGGGCCACATGTGGGGCAGGCTCTGAGTGGGTGTTCCTTCTGCCTCTGTTTTAATCTTTGCCTCCCTATTCCCTGCCAAGGGTATTCTTGTTCCTCTTTTAAAGAAGGAGTAAAGCATTCGCATTTTGGTCTTCCTTCTTGAGTTTCATGTGTTCTGTGCATCTAGGGTAATTCAAGCATTTTGGCTAATAGCCACTTATCTATGAGTGCATACCATGTGTGTTTTTCTGTGATTGGGTTACCTCACTCAGGATGATATTTTCCAGTTCCATCCATTTGCCTATGAATTTCATAAAGTCATTGTTTTTGATAGCTGAATAATATTCCATTGTGTAGATGTACCACATTTTCTGTATCCATTCCTCTGTTGAAGGGCATCTGGGTTCTTTCCAGCATCTGGCTATTATAATAAGGCTGCTATGAATATAGTGAAACACATGTCTTTTTTATATGTTGGGGCATCTTTTGGGTATATGCCTAAGAGAGGTATAGCTGGGTCCTCAGGTAGTTCAATGTCCAATTTTCTGAGGAACCTCCAGACTGATTTCCAGAATGGTTGTACCAGTCTGCAATCCCATGTGAATCCTAGCTATGAATCTTTAGATATGAATTTTCTTGAGCCCTGTAGAGGCCAAGACATATGGAAATGGCCAGGGAGGGGTAGCTTTCAAGGGAAAGCAGTAGAGCAGAGGTTGGATGAAGGTATAATAGGGAGTAATGGAGGAAGAAGTGTTGAGTAGTGTAGGGATGGTATGCTGGAGTAGAGGGAACAGTGTAGGAGAAGTAACCTACTCTGAGGTCTTATGAAGAAGCCGGTAAAGCCTACTAATGTAAAAGCTTCCATATACATATATATGGAAATAAGGGAAACTTAAATGAAGTTACCACCCAAGGATAGTAGAATGCTCTTCCTATATACCATAGACTATCAAATAAAAAAAAAAACCAGGAGTTGTTGGTCCTTAAAATCTCACAGACACCCCCAAATAATGTGATTTGTTTCAGGGTACCCTCCACAACTTGATGGTATGATATTTTTGCTGCCCGGTTGACTCACAGGACTGGAAGAAATAAATGTGATAGCGATCTGGAAGTATTATCAGCACCAGTTAGCTTTTATAGTTCTGGGAGGTACTGTGTACATTAATGAGGGGTAAAAATAATCAGCCATTTCATTTAGCTGTAAAATCTCGAAATACAATGAAGACCCTTCTGGGAAATATATCCAGTGGTGCAATAGTGACACATCTGCTCTTAGAGTTATTGACCACTTTCTTACTGGATTTATGGATAACCCCAAAAGATGTAATTCATATCTGGTGCTGTTAATGAAGCCAAGAGTCTATAGTTGTCTAGGTCATAGGTCCTCAGGGAAAACTATTATTCTTCTGCAAAATAGAGATACTCAAATCCTGCCTGCTAAGTATTTATCTTTACCTCTACAATCTACTGTAGCTCCCAAATTTAACCAGAAAGCTTCTTTTTGCAGTAGATGACAATTTATCCAAACTCACTATTGGTCAGTTTGCAGAGAAGAAGAGACTGTGGATGACTCAATGCTAAGTCAGAAATTTGTATCAAAGTTTATTTTCTCTAAGGCTCAGGGGTCATCATGGGGATAGAGGTAGAAGGATGATGAGGCCAGTGTGTAGTGGAAGAAACAGGTTTTTTTTTCAATATGTTATGAGTTTATACAAAGGAACTCAGAAGCTGTACCTGCATGAACAGTCCTCATAAGTTTAAAATCATTCATAATTCCATCGTGGATCAGATGTGTCTTACAGATTCCCACTGCTAGCTGAAGTACTATTGTCAATTGATGGCAGCCAGAAGAGAGAGAATCAGTTTCATCATGTGCAGCTTCTGATAGCAGCCATGCACATATACGCGGTACTAAATGGACTCGATGAGGTTAAAGAAGAGCACATGTGTTAAGAGTTCAGTGTGGGTAAGGAGGAGTTGGAGAGAAGGTCATAGGTACAGATTTTATTCAAACATGCCCATGTAGGATATTTCAGAGTCCCCTCAATTATATTCCAGTCTTCACTTCTTTTCTCTCTCTACTTAGTCAGGGTCTCTGTCCCACTACTTTAGGGAAACAACTGTGAACACACACGAGTGTGCTCAAGGGAGCACACTCTATTTTCTTTTTTGGGCCGGGTGCAGTATATCTATTTTAATATCAACCAAAAGACTTCAAATCAAAACTAGTCTTAGGAGACAAGAAAGATCACTTTATACTTTTAACCACAAGTAAAAGCCTGGCCTAATATTCTCTTTTGGGTTTCTGTGAGGTCTCACCTTTATGCACTCACTTACCTCCCATATGGCACAGAGATCTACTGTCTCAAACAATATTTTTCCATTTTCATCTTTTGTATATATCTCTTCTGATGGCTGTAATAAAAAGCAATTGTTAAAGAAATCTCAGTAAAGGCATGCATCTCACCCATCACAATTGTCTTAGGAATCTGCTGGAAACAGGAAAGTAAACACTCAGGAAAGAACAGGAACACAGCATCATCTATCATTAGTATAGACAAAGTTAATAAGGCTACATGATGCAGATGGCATACCTTAATTGATACTGGGTAATGAATAAGATAGAGGTCAACATAATCTAGTTGAAAGCTTTTGAGTGATCTTTCTAAGCCAACTCGGACCAGTTCTGGTCGATGGAATGTATTCCAAAGCTGTAGGGTTAAAGAATGGAAGTGGTCTTAGATTAAAAATAATCAGAATTGAGAAATTCTGTCATGAATAGAAAGGGATAACCACAGGGAATACTATACATTTCTGTTGGGCCTTTTGATCTGATCTTATATGTATGTGAACTTCAGAATATTGATGGTTACTAAGAGCCACTTGAATTAATATGGGAAGGCACTACTAAAAATGTAAAATTTATCAAGACATAATGTTCAAATCTCTATATTGTCCTTGTTAGGGTTTTACCACTGTGAACAGACACCATGACCAAGGCAACTCTTATAGGGACAACATTTAATTGGGGCTGGATTACTGGTTCAGAGATTCACTACAGTATCATGCATGACAGACAGCATCCAGGCAGGCATAGTGCAGGAGGAGCTGAGAGGTCTACATCTTTATCTGCAGGCCACTAAGAGAAGACTGGCTTCCATTAAAGTCCACACCCACAGTGACACACATACTCCAACAAGGCCACACCTCCTAAACGAGCCACTCCCTAGGCCGAGCATATACAAACCATCACATTCCACACCCTGGGCCCCATAGACTTCTTCAAACATATGAGTCTATGGGTGTCATACTTAAATGTAGCATAATGCAAAGGACATTTAGTCCAACTCCTCAAATCCCCAGAGCAGTCTTGACAATGTTAGAAGTCCAAAGTTCAAGGTCTCTTCTGAGATTCATTTAATCACTTAACTGTACTTCCCAAGGCAAAACAGGAAACCAGTTGGGAAAACTCCAAACTCTGCATCTCCATGTCTCATGTCAAAGACATCTTCAGATCTCCAACTCCTTTTATATCATTGACATCAACCAAACTTCCTTCTCCTTAGCTGGTTCTACTCCCTGTTAGCAGCTTTCCTCAGTAGGTATCCCATGGCTCTGGCATCTTGGACATCTTGGAATCTCCAAGGCAACTTCATTGTTATAGTCTCTTGTTCCAATGTCTGAGATCCCATTATCTTATGGGCTCCTCCAAAGCTCTTGGGTCACTTCTCCAACTCCCCCCCATCCCCCGTATCTTTCTAGGCTCTGGTTGATTCCATTGATTCTGCTACTTCTGCTGCTGCTCTTTTGGTGACCATCCCATGGCACTGACATTTCCAATACACCGGGGTCTTCTGCTGTAACTATGCTTCACCAATAGATTCTTACAGGCTCTCTTCGTGGTGTCAAGCCCTTCTTTGCATGACCCTTTCAGTTCTGGGGTATTAACTGTAACTGAGGCTTCACCTTAACCAATGGTCTTCCATAGCCTCTTGCAGTGCCAAGCCTCAGCTTCTCTCCATGACCCCTTCATGCCTTTAAAACAAGTACCACATGGGAACTCTTACAAAGTACCAAGTTCAGCTGCAGCATGAGGCACACCCTTGGCTATCTCCGGAACACAGCCTCTTTGTATCTCAGAAAACACTTCCCAGAAAGTATCACCTGCAGTGATGCTGCTCTCTTCTTAATCACCACTGATTTCTTAGCTCCGGCTAACCACCATCAATTGTCCCAGCAGTCTTCTCCTCTCAAATATAAAGTCAGAGTCAAATGGCCAAATCTGCTGAGTTCTGTTGCATCCTGTGGCTGGAACATGGACCCCTTGTCCTATTACATTATCACCAGCATTCTGTTTTCCAACTCCTTCATCACCTAAGCTTAGTTGGCCTGAAACTTGCTCTGTAGATTGGTTTTGATTTCATGCTTATCTCCTAAATGCTGGGATTAAAGGTGTGTACTAACATGACTGTTTCTAAACTTAGCCAGATGAGATCTTGCCCTAAGGTCACTACTCAGCTCAATTTAATATTCTTGAACACAGAGTTCAGCTCCATTTCTCTTCCTGGTTCCTCTTGTGTTCCATGTGGAGAGGTTTAATGAGAGAAGAAGACTAGAAGAAGGAGGAACAAAGGAGGCTGGCCATGGAGGCACATGGAGGGAAGCAGGTAATGGGGAGAGAAGGGACAGGGACAAAGAAGGCAATGAGAAGAGGTAGAGCAAGAGAGAGAAAAAGAGGAGTAAGCCTGGTATCTCTTTAATACTTGAACCATGTATTTTATATTTTTTCTTTCTAAGCATGCTATGCTTGTTCAAAATATTTTTCATGAAACTTACCAGAGAACAAAGTTTCTGTTGGGATTTTTTTGAGATTTCCTTTTTCAATGCAATTAATATAAATCTCTTTACCTTAGCCTCAGGTAGACTCCTCAGACAATGGCAGAAAGCAGTCACATTCTTCAGCAAAATACCACCAAAACATTTTCATGCCACATACTGAAAATCTCCAATGAGTCCCCTTGAGCCAGGACTGCACAGCTAAAATCAATTTGAGCAACAAAGTCTTTCATATTCTTACTAGGATAGTCCATTTAGCCCCACTTAAAGCAATCCACTCCTTTCCAAATCCAAAATCCCCAAGTCCACATTCTTCTAGACAAAAGCATGGCCAGCCTATGCAATACCCTACTTCTGGTACCAACTTCTGTCTTAGGGTTTTACTGGTGTGAACAAACACTATGATCAAGGCAACTGTTACAAACACAACATTTCATTTGGGTTAACTTACAGGTTCAGAGATTTAGTACCGTATCATCAAGGTGGGAACATGGCAGCATCTAGGCAGGCATGGTGCAGGAGATGCTGATAGGGCTACACTTCATCTCTAGGCCTTTAAGAGAAGACTGAATTCCAAGGAGCTAGGAGGAAGGTATGTAATCCCACATCCACAGTGACACACCTACTCCAACAAGGCCACACCTCCTAATAGAGCCACTCCTTGGCCCAAATATATACGAAAGCTAATTTTTTTAAGTATCTACATCCCTTCAATTCCCTGAATATATGTTACATTTGTTTTTTAATATAAACCATCAAAAATGTGGTATGAGCAATTAACAATCATTGGACACAAATTTCCACGAATTGGATAGAAGTCATTTAACATTCTATGAACTCTGATATCCTGTTATTTTCAGTAGGAAAGATAAATATTAATATTCTAAATGTTCAGGATATTCTAAGCCACCTAGGTCATAAAAAAAACCCTAAAATTGATCAAATTTATTTCTGAGTTCACAGATCCAACTGAATTATGCTTCATTGAGCTTGAGCTCAGGAAAGAAAGGGATTTGAAAACCATACATTTCTAGAGAGTAAGAAGCATATGTTTCTCAGTAAATGAAACTAAGATTCATATATGATATGTGGATAAATATTATACCAATAAGCACACTTCACCAAGGCAATACTATAATTTTATGTTTTTATAGTACCCTTCATTAATTCATACACAAGCTTACCGTACACACAATACCTTTGTAGTGAGAAATATGTCTTCTCTTTTCACAACACCATCTGTAATCTTGCTTCGAATAGCCTCTCCTACTTCCTTTTCATTTTTATATACATAAGCAGAATCAATATGGCGGAACCCAATATCTATTGCTATTTTTGTAGACTCCAAAATCTTACTTGCAGGAATCTAGAGGAGGAAGCAAGGTTATGAATTGTACAAAGATGTACTGAGAGATATGAATGTAAAAATCACCTTCAAGCATCTTAAACAAATGAATCAGATTTCCAAGTTTTCTTTTTCATAAGGCTTTACAGAATTTCCACTGAGCAGAATGCATAACAGAGGTAGAAACAATCACTTTCTCAAGAGTTGACTTTTACCTGTTTGGGGGTATTCAGCAGAGAAGACTAATCAGACAAAGGTTTAAGCCAATAGAAAGTCTTTATTAGCTGGCCTATGACTACATTGGGCATTTAGGACCCTAGTGTACCATCGAGTCTTCTTCAGTGTGAGCTTTTAAGCACAGAAACAATATCCTCGGTTGGCATACTTCAGTTAAGAAGAACAAGGAAAAGAAGAAACGAGGGGAAGGAGAGAGGATGCAGGAGGACGAAGCATGATGGACACGAACCATGTGGCCACAAGGAACCGCAACACATCTGTTGGAAGCTACTTCTACAGAAGACTAGCCTTGTGAGACTGAGAAACTACTAGATCCTTGGACTTCCCATTCACAGCTGATCATTGTTGGGGAGGTGGACTACAGATTGATGTCACTAATCAGATCTTCCCCTGGCAGAGGGAAGAGGAATAATCTCCGAAGAAAGACCCTAAGATCTGCGTAACTGCAACATCTTTTTTGCTGCACCAAGAGCTGGGGCTGTTATTCAGTCCTCAGACACAAAACATACTTGCCGACAGCTGGTCTACCAGGAGCACTTTCCTTCCTAAGCCCACAGCCAACATGTGGAAGTCCACTTTCTCTCCATTGACTGTCCAAGGAAAGACATGATGGAAGCTCAAGGGGTGAGGGAGCCACAGGGCAGCCTAGAACGGGACCCTTCCGTTCTTCATCTGTGCCCAAAGCTGGGGCTGTCCCATAGCTTTTGGACCCATAACCTGATATTAGAGAGCCACTCAGAGAGCTGGTATTCCAGGAGCCCTCCCACTCCTAAGATCCCAGGCTCACAGGCCCCCAGGAGGGACAAGATCCAGTCAGAGACAGCAAGACAAACTAACATCAGAGATAGCCAGATGGCTAGAGGCAAGCACAAGACCCTAAGCAACAGAAACCAAGACTACTTGGCATCATCACAACCCAGTTCTCCCACAAGAGCAAATACTGGATATCCCAACACAGTGTATAAGAAAGATTTAGATTTAAAATCACATCTCCTGATGATAGAGGACTTTAAGAAGGACATAAATAACACCCTTAAAGAAATACAGGACAACACAGGTGAAGAAATGGAAGCTATTAAAGAGGAAACACAAAAATTCCTTAAAGAATTATAGGAAAACACAACCAAACAGGTGAAGGAATTGAGCAAAACCATCCAGGATCTAAAAATGGAAATAGAAACAATAAAGAAACCACAAAGTGAGACAACCCTGGAGATAGAAAACCTAGAAAAGAGATCAGGAGTCATAGATGCAAGCATTGCCAAAAGAATACAAGAAATAAATGAGATAATCTCAGGGGCAGAAGAAATGTCTACAAGAAAATCTCTTAAATCACACCCTAAAATGTCTCACAATCATTACCTTTAGCCCTATGCAAGCATACCCCATTTTCTGCTTGTCCAAAGGAAATCAGATACACATATTCACTGCTAGCAGAGATAATCAAGACACAGTTAGTATTCCCAGTGTGTATAAAATAGAAAGTCAATAAAGAGTGAGATTGGTAAGAGGACTTGAACTGATTCTGCTTTGATACTTTAAACCTTTGGAACTCAGACCTTTACTCCGTGTCACAAAACAAATTACAGGCGGGAAAATTTATAGTTGTTAAATTCGCATGTAGAACTGTGACTCCCTGTCATTATGAAGATTCTTTTCCTGTATCTGTCATCACTTAAAGCAGAAGTTTATTCTTTGCAGACATCTAAGGCAGCATTTTAAATTATTACCTTTTCTTAACATTTAGAACATAGCTCTAGAACTTATTTCTTAAGGGTAGAGCAGAAAATCAAATACATGCATGCCCACACAGTTTAATAATTTTAAAAACTTTCTTCCCTTAATAAAATTTATAATAAAAGGATGGTGGTTTTCCTCTCCCAACCCCAGCCTGACTTTCTCAGGTGGGAGGGGATTCATCAAGGTGGAACTTGAGAAGGACACATTGCTTTCTCTTGCCCTTTCTACTACTCTGGTTACTGAGAAACAATAAAGTTCTGTCATAATCCTCACAGCGATGCAAGAAGGATGAAAAGTTTCACAAGAATGAAAGTTCAGCTAACCTTTCCAATGTCACACAGTCGAATAGTCTGAGGAAGATTGTAGACTCTAGACTAGCTTCTAGGCTAATAAGTTCTCCACTTACTTCATGGTTTTAACACACTTCGCATTATAGTGTCACCTTTATCACTCTACAGGACCCAATAATTCACAGAATCTTCTATAAGGTCAAAGCTCACCCAGTTTTTATATTTTACATGCATCCAAATCTCCCAGTTTTTGGTATTACGTGGGAAATTTTACTTATCTCAATTTCAACATTTACCGGGAATTGCTGGAGGCATCCCATGATTCTATGTTTCTCATGTCCAGTAAGTTCTGATACACCTATTCTCTAGTTTTTCCCTTAGTGCAAGCAAACAAAGAAGAAAGATGTCCTGTACTGTAGAAACAAACCAAGAAACAATTCCCAATTTAACTAGTATCAAGTCAAGGGAGCTGTGAGACTATTCTGTGCAGTGTGACTTTCATATTTAGAATGAACTCAAGTGGGGGAAAACAGTGCCCATAATAATCGATCACCAATACCCATAACAACTGATTAACAATGGCTCAGAACAATTGATCACCAACAGTCTTATCTGACCCTGTTACATAAGTTCTGCTTATTTTGTTCTTACCATGGAGTAGCCCCAGCTGGCAGAAGCTTTGAACCAGAGATGAAAAGGAGAGTTCAGCTCCCACATATCATGTGTCAGTTTTCTCTGGAAACCCTCCACCCTTAACCCTTTGTCTTTTGTTACCTCTGGATTTTGACAAGTGCCATAGCCCAGTAATGGCATGAGGCGGCCATCACTGAGTCCCACACACTGCTGTTTGAAACTCATTGCTCTTCACTCTTCTGATTGTGCAGAGGGTGCACAATTTTTTCTTTCCTTTATACATGGTTAAAAAGGAAGGGCAGTGCCTACTCCTAGCATCTATTCAGTGTTTAATCATTAGCATGTGGAAGGGGAGAGGTTGGTGCAAATCAACCATGGAGAGCAGTCAGAACCCATTAAATGATTTATATAATTGTAGTTTTTTTTCCCTAGGGTGCAGCTACTGACACTGAAACAGTTAGTTTTAAATACTTTTTCTCGTCATTGTTTACACATTACTATCGTCACAGTAACACTGAATAATTTCCAACAGACAGAAGCTGTCAGAATTGTTCTTAACATTTATTTTATTTCTCCTCTCCTATCTCTCTGTGTATGCAAGTGCACATGGCAGTGGGAAGGAGACTTCATATCCTCTGGAGCTGCAGTTTTAAGTGTTTGGAAGTGGCCTGCCAGAGAAGCCCAACCTGAACTCTGGTCCTCTGGCACAGAACAAGCTCTCTTAACTATAAACTGTGTTGCCAGCACCAGATTTTTTTTTTGTTGTTGTTCTTGGTATAAAATTTGCATTATAATGAGTTTGTTTATTAATTACATATTCCCTAAAACATAAACTATTTTATACCATATACAGAACTTTATTAAGAAAACCTGCTGAGAATTTCATACATTATGACTCTCTAGAGTCCACAGTTAAGTTAAGAACAAAACCAAAAACAACTGACTTTTAAACTATGTCCTAGATAAAATATTTTCAGTACCTTCCTCCTCCTCCTTCTCCTCTTCTTCTGCTTCTTCAAACTAAAAAATGTTTAAGTTCACCACAGAAAACCAAACAGCACAGCTGATGTCCAGTCGATGTTAATTATTAACTATACCTGGAAATCATTATCAGTGCAAACAGATTCTTGAAACTGAGTATTCCTGATGTACCGACAAAATGTAAAATGAATCAAAATTTAACTCCTGGGCTTTGCATCAGTAAAGAATTTTTTTCATACAACTGGGGACTTCTTTAACTTTATCGTGGAGAGCTTTTTGGGCCACTTGTCAGGAATTTGACTTTGGACCAGGACAGGGAAGTTAGCTCAGCCAGGAATCTCGTTAGGCTAGAACAAATAAGTAGGCTTCAGGCAAGAATCTGACTTTGGCCTAGGACAGGGAAGTAGGTTCAGGTATCTCTGTCATCCTGAGAAGTCCTTAGAAACAGTGATCATGGGACTTGGTTTAATTGCCTTGCTTGTTCCTTAACTTAGAACGGACCTTATTACTTGCATGTAATCAAAATGGTTTAAGAGCTGATTGGAAAGAAGTAAACCTCCCTCAGCCTCAGAAGTGGCTATGGTCATGCTACAATGTTGTCTAATTTTCTTTTCTACTCTCAACCCTCACTCCTGCCCTGGAGAACCTATTGATTGACTGAGCTGGATTGGAAAGATAGCGCCTCAATGGACAGACTGGATTGTTTGTTAGAGGTTGAGTTTTGCTTTCCACTGTTGTGGTTGTGCTCTGATGTTGCAAAGGAAACTGGAAGATTGTGGTTGAACTGGCTGTTCCATTGGCGGCTGCAGTTTGCAGTTTGATCACAGGCTTAAATTCGAACACACACATATTTGTGATTAAGAAAAAATCCAGCAGGTGGGGATTGTTGCACGATTTCCCATCCATAAGTTCCCTATGCCATTCCCCCTTCCTTCATCTTCTTCTTTTTTTTTTATCTTTATTAACTTGAGTAATTCTTATTTACATTTTGATTATTATTCCCCTTCCCAGTTTCTGGGCCAACCTCCCCCTAACCCCTTAGAATGGCTACTCCAGCTTGCTTCTTCAGACCATTTGCTTCTAAAGTTGTTTTCCAGCTTTCACTCTTCTTGTATGACAGTGTTCCCCCACCCAACCACCCACCCCTTCTTGCCTCTCGGTCCTGACATTCCCCTACACTGTGTATTCAGCCTTGGCAGGTAAGTTTAACATTTTCATTTCCATTTGTTGGCCAGAGGATATTTAAGTGCCTTCCACTTCCTAGTTACTGTGAGTAGATATTTGTATCACATTAACTTTCTTCTCTTGTCTTATTGCTTTAGCTGATAGTCTGAGCACAGTGTCAAAAGAAAGTGGGGTTAGTAGATATCCAGTCTCATTTCTGACTTCAGTGGGATTTGGAATTCAAGCCTTTCTCTATGTAAGATGATGTGGGTTTCTCATATACGGCTTTAATTATATTGAGGTTGTGTTCCCTCTATCCCTACGTTCTCTTTGACTTTTTTAATGAAGTCAAGTCGGATTCTGTCAATGGCTTCTCAGCATCTATTCAGAAGATTATGAGCTTCTTGTCCATTTCTATAATTTATTAAATTTATTGACTTGCATATGTTGAACCAGCCCTACATTTCAGGGATCAGTATGATCTAGTCATGGTGTATACTCTTTTTTTTTTTTTAAAGATTTATTCATTTATTATATATAAGAACACTGTAGCTGTCTTCAGATTCACCAGAAGAGGGCACCAGATCTCTTTGCAGATGGTTGTGAGCCACCATGTGGTTGCTGGGAATTGAACTCATGACCTCTGGAAGAGCAGTCGGGTGCTCTTAACCGCTGAGCCATCTCTCCAGCCCCATGGTGTATACTCTTGTTCATAACATATCATCATTCAGTTATCTATGTTTTATTGAGTATTTTCTAGTCCAAGTTCATCCAGTAGTACTAGGCCTCTAGTTTTGCCTTTTTGTTGTGTTTTCATCTGATTTAATTGTAGGAAGAATGATACTGGATTCATAGAAGGAATTTGGAAATATCATTTCTGTACTTATTCTCTTCCTCTTCCTCTTGTCCATTTCCTTTTCCTCCTCCTCCTCCTTCTTCATACTCTAAGAGAAGTGGGTGTAGATATTCATTCAAGAGCTGATCTAATTCTGATGTAAATCTTTCTGGCCCTGATTTTTTTAAATCTAGAAGGATTTTTATTACTATTTTAGTTCTTTCACTTGTTATATATCTATTTAGGTTGTTGTTTCTTGGTTTAATTTGGTAGTTAAACCTTGAAATGAATCCATTTCTGTTATGTTTTTAGCTTAATTGACTACAGGTTTTTGAAATGCTGTTCTTAAGATGAAAAAAATTAAAAATTTTGTTTTAAAAATAAAATAAGAAATTTAAACATTTAAAATATAAAACAATATTTTGGTGTCTGTTGTAATGTTTTCCTCTTCAGTTTTGTATGTTCTACTTTGTGTCCTCTCTTGGTTAGTTGGGCACAAGGTGGTCTGTTAATCACATTTCTTCTTTCACAGAACTATCCTGTGGTGAGAATTTTTTTTATTTCCTAAAAGACCCAGTTATGTGTGTGATTGTTTTTGTTTTAATCCCAGGTGTGGAATATAGAGATGCTTCAGAGTGGCCACAACTACTAGATTGCCTCTAGAGATGCCAGGCTGCAAGTGGAAGCTGGGAATGTGTGGACCCTTTGTAAATCTCTGTCCAGTCCCCAGATGAAATTGTGACTTCCTGAGCATCGAACCCCAGTGTCCTGATCCCTATCTGCTCAGAAATATGTACACATATACATGAAAGGGACAGATGGTCACCCCCTGTTCCCATCCTAGCCCATCAGTTATCTGTTTAACACCAAAAGTAGTCTTTACGGTGTGCTTAGCTATTTCTTTTGTGCCATTTAACATGGAGAGTGTGGGCATGATGGCGCCAGTCATTCAGGAATTAATTCTTCCTTGTGGTGTGGGTTTCTTCCATTTTTTTTTTAATTCCCTTTTTTGCCATTGCACCAGAATATGAAATCGCTTCCGGGTTCTCCAGCTCTGAGCTTGTGAGGAGCTGTCCTAGGAGCTGTCCTCACAGATGTGAGGAGCTGTCTGAGGAGCTGTCCTCACATACTCCATTACAAGGTGGCACCGGCATCCTGCAGAATGCACCTAGTAAAAAGGGCAATACACAGGCGCCTGGTAACTTCCCTACTCAAAGGGACACGTACGTTTTGGTACGTCATCTGGCATAATTGGCAGCGACCAGTCAGAGAGTGACACATCCTAGGCGAGGATAGTTTCCTATATAAGGGACGGTTATTCCTCACTCGGCGTCTCTGCATTGTAAGCTTATGCTCTCCCTCTCAAAAGGCGCATTAAAGCTTTTCTGTAGTAGGATCCTGT
The DNA here is from genome assembly GCF_011064425.1 of Rattus rattus. Classification (NCBI taxonomy): domain Eukaryota; kingdom Metazoa; phylum Chordata; class Mammalia; order Rodentia; family Muridae; genus Rattus; species Rattus rattus. The sequence continues at coordinate 18,611,589 of NC_046167.1, forward strand.
GTGTGCGCATTGTTCCTGCTGGCGACACGTGGCGGGACGTCTGGTGCGAAACCGGGGAAAGACCTGCGCCATCGTCCCAGCACCTTGGAGATCCCTTGGTGACAAGGAGGATTCAGAACTGCAGGTAATGCGTTAGGAGGCAGCCTCTCTTGGACTTTGGTCTGGGGTTGTCACCGCCTTGGGAAGGATTTGTTGAGGCTATAGTATTTTGTCCTGGGCCACCCTACTCTTTTATGTTCTGTTTTCACTGTTTTCGCTGTTAAAGGGCAATCACAGCAACTGAAGAAGGTAGCGTCCCTCTGAAAGTATATAAAGTGAGCTTTCACGCAGCTCCTTTTACCTTCGATTTTGACTGTTGAGAGCAAGGGCGCGATAAGGCCCGGCGTAGATAAGCGGCACCGTCCGGGGAGGCGTGTAAGACTCCCGTGACATAAAAGAGCAGCGTGTCCGTCTCTACCCTTTCACCTCACGCCTTGTCAAATGGAGGGCGTAGATAAGCCGCCGGTGTTCTGGCCCATCATGGGATCCTCACAGTCTGTGGTCACGGCCTTGGAAACAGTGTTAAAGCAGAGGGACATCAAAATTGGAGGAGGAACACTTAAAAACTTTGAGAAGGAGGTGGAGAGGGTGGGCGCCTTGGTTTTGCCTGTTCAGGCTCGTTCACGATTGCCTCATGGAACAAATGTGGAAAAAGACCTTGACAGAAAATTGGCGGAAGAGGATCTGTGCCTAGGGACCAAAAGCCATATGGTTTTAAGGGTGTTTAAAGGATGAAACGTGTAAGGCAGCAGTAATAGAAGGACAGGCCACTCTCGAGTAGTCCGGGGAAAGTATGTCTCAGAAACCAGCGTAGTAGAGAGGTTTGACACGCAAGAAAAAAGGGCGTCCCTAAGAAAGAAAAAAAGGCCCTCCTGTAAGTCCAGAACAAGGGGCGTTGAAATTTCAGATTCAGCACTTCCTCCTCTACACATAAACCAGGAGGGGGAGCCAGCCTATACCCTGTGAAAAGAGCTAGAAGCGCTGAACCTCGACAGTTCTGAAAGCTCTGAAAATAAAACCTTAGACTCAGAGAGGAGGCTGAGCTAGATGAGGAGGAAGATATTACCCCGATGAATGTAGGGAAGTAATAGAAACCTTCTAGCGCGGCGGCCACCAACCAGCGCCCCCCTCCATATGAGACACGCTCATGCACCTTCTCACTAGTCCCCGAGAGGGTGAGAAGAAGGCTGAGTATTACATTTCCTATCTTTGAGACTCCGGAGGGATGATGGGTCCATGCCCCTGTTGAATATAATCAGATTAAGGAATTAGCGGAATCAGTTAGAAAGTATGGAGTCACGGCCAACTTTACTCTAACACAACTCGACAGGTTGGCCATGACAGCATTGACACCAGCTGATTGGCACATCATTGCTAAGGCAGCCCTTGCCAGCATGGGCCAATACATGGAATGGAAAGCGCTCTGGTATGAGGCAGCCCAAACACCGGCCAGAGCGAATGCTACGGCCTTAATACCTGAGCAACAAGAATGGTTTCAGACTCTTAACAGGACAGGGCGGCACGCTGATCAGTCTGCTTACCACTGGGCGCCTATGCTCAGGTCTCCACACGCTATTAAACCTGGGAGGCACTGTTCAGGAGGGAGGGATTGATAATCAACACAAAAATGGTTCAGGGACCCCAGGAAAATTTCTCAGATTTTGGCTAGAATGACAGAAGCTGCAGGGGAATCTTTGGCGATCTGAACAAAAGCACCGCTTATAAAGAACAGCTCGTTTTCGAACAAAGCCACCCCCAGGAGTGTAAGCAACCATAGCCCCGAAGAAATAAGGGCTACAGGATTGGCTAAGTCTGCAAAGGGAACTTGGAGGGCCTGCTAACTCAGGCCTGGCGGCCACGCCATTCTCATCCCAGCGGCGCCCCGTTAAGGGACGGATAAAATCATGCTTTCAATGTGGGAAAACAGGCCATCTAAAAGAGACTGTAGGATGACAAAAAGAGACAGGGTCTGCAACCCTCTGTGTCCACGATGTAAAAAAAAACTACCATAGGGCTGACCAGTGCCAATCAGTGAGAGACATTAAAAGGCAAACTACTCCCTCAGGAGACTGGAGCCCTAATGAGATGTCAAAAAAAAGCAGGCTGGTGGGCCCCGGTCCAGGGCCCTCAAGATATAGGAACCACTTTCACAGGGCCCAACCCCGGCAGAGGAGGTCCCCCCAAAGAGGTGACACAAGTTATGGACCTGTGTGCACCTCAGACTTTCTATTACCCCAGATGGGCATTCAGCCAGTCCTGCTCAGACTGGGGCCTCTACCCCTGAAACCATAGGCCTTGTCCTTTGGGAAGGGATCTCTCGCCTACAAAGGTCCATCAGGCCTTGTTGAAGCTCAGCACTCTCTTGATATTCAGATTCTTTGTTCAAGTCCCGATGGGGTTTTTTTCCATAAGTAAAGGAGATAGAATAGCACAGTTATTACTCCTTCCGTGCTCCCAGGCCCACGATACAGGATACCAAAGGGACCCATGGGGTCCACTGGTCATGATTAAGCATATTAAAGGCATATATTCACCTTAACAACCTTAAAATTGAGCTTAGAAATTAATGGAAAGAAATTCAAAGGCATACTGGATACTGGGGTTGATAAAAGTATAATTTCCTCAAAATGGTGGCCTCAATCATGGCCTACCACAAAATCTTCTCACTCACTACAAGGATTAGGCTACCAGTCATGCCCTATGATCAGCTCTGCCACTCTAACTTGGACAACTGCTGATGGCCAACAGGGACAATTTATTCCTTATGTACTTCCCCTGCCTGTTAATCTTTGGGGGAGGGATGTTATGCAGACCATGGGACTGACCTTATCTGATGAATACCCCCCACAAGTGGCCCACATGATGTCAAGGATGAGCTATAAGGAAGGGGGAAAGGCCTAGGGCTTTGATTAGAACAGGGTTGTCTCCGCCCATTGAACCGATCGCCAACCCCCATAAACAAGGCCTGGGTTTTTCCTAAGCGCCATTGAGACAACATGACCCATACCATGGAAGGGACGGAGGACACGGTGTGGGTTCCCCGTGGCCATTAACCTCTGAAATTACAGGCAGCTACAGGACTGGTGGATGAACAATTAAGATTGGGACATTTGGGCCTCCACCTCTCCTTGGAACACCCAATTTTTGTAATAAGGAAAAAAATCAGGAAAATGGCGACTACTCCATGACTTGAGGGCCATTAACGATCAGATGGAATCCCTTGGACCCATTCAATTCAGGGCCTTCCCTATACTCTCGACCCTACAAAAAAGATTGGAATTTGGTAATAATAGGTATCAAGGATTGTTTTTTCTCTATTCTGCTTTACCCCCCTGATAGGCCCAGGTTTGCTTTTACTGTCCCATCAATTAATCATACTGAACCTGATAAAAGATACCAGTGGAAGGTCCTACCTCAGGGCATGGCCAACAGCCCTACGATGTGTCAGTTATATGTTCAGGAAGCCCTCAAACCAGTCAGGGAGACCTATCCAAATTTACTGTTAATCCATTACATGGATGATATATTGATGTGTCATAAAGACTTAGAATTACTCAAACAAGCCTATTCCTTATTACAAAAAACCCTTAAACAATGAGACTTACATATTGCTACAGAACAGGTCCAAATTGCTGACACAGGTCATTTTCTAGGATCCATTATTTTCCCTGATAAGATTATACCCCAGAAACTGGAAATCCGTAGAGACCACCTCCATACTCTTAATGACTTTCAGAAGCTCTTGGGAGATATCAACTGGTTGAGACCATTTTGAAAATCCTTCCAGAAATTAAAACCTTTGTTAGAAATATTGGAAGGGGCGGCCACATCACCTCCCCTCGGTGCTAACTCCGCTACAACCAAGGCCTTACCAAAAAGTAGAAGATGTCATAAAACAGGCCCAATTGCAGCGCATTGATTGAGTCTCTACCTTTTTCACTCTGTGTACTAGATACCAGGATTTACCCTGCAGTTTTATGGCAACAAGGTCTACTGTTATGGATCCATCCACATGCTTCCCTAGAAGATTATTGATTGGTATCCAGCACTTGTTAGCACATCAGCTATTAAGGGCCTAAAAGCTGCCATCTGTCATTTTGGGACTCCACCCCAATCATGATTATCCCATACACCCTACCAGGTCCAAACTCTGGCGCTACCTCTGATGATTGGGCAGTGCTGCTCACATCCTTTACAGGAAGATGATAATCATTATCCTAAACACTCCCTATTGTGTTTTGCAAGATCACAACCTATTGTTTTTTCCTCGCGTCACATCCCACAGACCATTAAAGGAGGGATAACAGTGTATCGGATGGGTCAAAAACAGGGGGTGGGAGCATATGTGTAGTAAACTCCCAAGTATTCTCGACAATATTTTGAAACCTCACCCCAAATGGTAGAATGCTTAGTGGTCATGGAGGTCATTGAAAAATTCCAGGTTCCTCTAAATATTGTTTCAGATTCCTCCTATGTGGTTAATGCTGTTAGTATTCTTGAAACCGCGGTATAATTAAAACCACTAGTAAGGTGGCAGATATTTTCGAAAAAATCCAAATTATCCTATTAAATAGAAGATTCCTGTATACATTACTCATATCTGGGCCCATTCTGGACTCCCTGGCCTAATGAGTTCAGAGAATGATTTGGCTGACAAAGCCACAAAAAAATAGCTGTGGCCCTGGCCTCTCCTTTAGAGCCGCTAAAAGCCTTTCATGGCAATTTCCATGTCACCTCAAAACTTTACGCCACTTCTCTATAACTAGAAAAGAGGCACATGATATAGTCACCCAATGCCAACAGTGCTGCCAGTTCCTCCCAGTTCCTCACGCCAGGGTCAACCCGAGAGGAATACAGCCATTACAAATCTGGCAAATGGATGTTACTCATAATTCTACTTTTGGAAAATTACAGTATGTGCATGTATCTATAGACACATGAACTGGCATTCTACATGACACCCCACTTACAGGAGAAAAAAACAACACATGTCATTCAGCACTGCCTTGAAGCATGGAGTGCTCGGGGAAAGCCAAAATGTGTAAAAACTGACAATGGCCCCGCCTACACATCTCAAAAATTCCGTCAGTTTTGTGCTCAGATGCAGGTTACCCACCTGACGGGCCTGCCCTACAACCCTCAAGGACAGGGAATCATAGGCGTGCTCATCGGATGCTCAAATCATATTTAATAAAACAAGAGGGGGTAGCATGATAGAACTCCCCCCAACACCCCAGTGCCACTGCTCTGGCCCTTTTTACCTTAAATTTTTTAAATCTTGATGAAGCTGGACAAACAGCGGCTGAGCGACATTGCTCAGAGCCCAAGAGGACAAAAGAATTAGTCAAATGGAAGGATGTATTGACAAATGAATGGAAAGGCCTGGATCCTGTTTTAATAAGATCCAGGGGAGCTGTCTGTGTTTTTCCACAGGACAATGAAAATCCCATATGGATCCCAGGACGACTTACTCAGAGCATCACAGCAAGTGATCAAGAAGGGACTGGGACTCCTGCACCTCCTCACTCTTCTTCCATGGATGCCAGCAACGGTGCAGGGCGAGCTACGATGGGGAATAATGTCAACCTTTCCACTCCCAATGCGGTGATGTACCACTAACAGGGGATTTAGGGTTGGCCCTATTTACCCTAAGGATCCACAAGTTGAACGACTAAAAGAAAAGAGGACTATTCCCCTTAAGGGCAGCCTTTGTTTTGGCATATTCAACAAAACATTTTTTGATCTCCCTTGCATTATGTTATATAATCAATCTTCTGCTTGGTTAAGGGAGGCCACATGGGGAACTGGTGAGGAGGACATTGTGGCTAGCATACAGTTCTCTATGGTGGTGGCCTTACATTGCATTAATGGTAGCTGCACTGATCTTACGCCCATGGCGATGCTACTTGGAGGAAAGGGCGAAAAGGGACGGTTGTCATTTTCCTGGACGGGGAACATCAAACCTGCTGCCTCTGTCTGGACAGCTACTCATATAAAATATCGCAGTAGTTACCCGCATGCCTCGCTTTATCCCGATCCCTGTTGATACCTCGGGGACCATGACCTTATTTAGAGGAAAAAGAGATTTTGGTACCTCTGCAATTATTGCTGGCATTATTGCTACGACAGCAGTCGCTGCCTCGGTTACTGCCTCGGCATTGGCCTTGTCAAATACAGTACAGACAACCCAAACTATCAATGATTTATTGGCCACCGTCTCTGTGGCTCGGGACAGACAGGCCTCGGCCAATACTCAGATATAGGGAGGCCTTATGCTTGTCAACCAACGTATAGATCTGGTCCGAGGAGCAATTAGACATTCTATAACCTTTAGCCCAGCTTGGCTGTGAGCAAAAACTCCCAGGCCTTTGTGTCACCTCCAGATAATATGACAAATTTACCCCAGCTGCTAATCTGTCTAAGAGTCTTTCCACAGCATCTGTTACAGGGTGGACCTCAGGTTTGAACAGACACTTGGGAGCTGAGGCGACCATCATTCAAAGTAAATTCTACCCAACTGGACCTGTCTTTGTGGAGGGATTGTCGTCCTGGATCACCTCAGCAGTCTCTTATTTCAAGGAATGGGTGGGAGTGGGACTTTTTGGAGTGATCCTCTGCTGTGGATTAGTGTTACTCCTCTGGTTTGCTTTGCAAATTGAGATCTCAAACAAAAGGACAAAGTAGTGATCCCCAGGCACTTGGCCCTTGAACAAGGGCGTCAGCCAATATCTGGTTGACTATGCTCAAGCAACAGGTCGCCCGGCTGGACAGCTCTTGCACTCCTAGAACCTCGGTTCATTGCACAGGATTAAGTGTCGGCCAGGCAGCCCGCGAGGGAGTGGCAGGCTTAGCATCGCACAGGAAGTTCTACCAAATCGCTCCCTGGAAGGCATGTCATATTACATGAGGGTTTCTGCCCCATTTTCCCTCCCTCGAAAAATGGCAGTCTGACCCAGGTCAGGAGTGCCCTGGGTCCCAACAACCCTAAGGGTATCTCTCTTGTACAGGTTAAGCCAACTTTATGCGAGGATATGACCTCTGTCTTAAGCCCTCCTATATCTGGGTGTCCTGTTTGCTTAAAAAAAAAAAAAAAAAAAAACAGAAAAGGGGGAGATGTGAGGGGCTGTCAGGGCTGTCCTCACATATGTGAGGCTGTCCGAGGCTGTCCTCACATATGTGAGCTGTCCTCACATACTCCATTACAAGATAGCACCCGGCATCCTGCAGAATGCCCTAGTAAAAAAGACAATCATGGGCGCCTGGTAACTTCCCTACTCAAAAAGGACACGTATGTTTGTCGTCATCTGGCATAATTAGCAGTGACCAGTCAGAAGTGACACGTCCTAGGCGAGGATAGTTTCCTATATAAGGGACGGTTATTCCTCACTCGGCGTCTCCGCATTGTAAGCTTATGCTCTCCCTCTTAAGACGCATTAAAGCTTTTCTGTAGTAGGATCCTGTGTGTGCCGCGTCGTCCCTGCTGGTGAGACGTAGTGCGGGACATGAGCTAGTGAGGTGATTGTGGCCACTATAATAATGGTGATAATGCCAACAATAGGGATCTTAACTGATTCCTCTAGTAGCCCTACCACTATTTTTTTTTTAACAGTTTAATGGGGACATTACAGAGTCTTCCATTCTGTGTGTAATTAACTCCTTCCCTTCCCTTGGGGCTCCCAGAGACAGAACCACCAACCAAAGAGCATACATGGGCTGGACCTAGGCCCCCACACATATGTAGCAGATGTGCAACTTTGTCTTCATGTGGGTCCAGAACAACTGGAACAGAGGCTGACCCTAAAGCTGTTGCCACTTTGTGTAATTTGTTCCCCTAACTCGGCTGTCATGTCTGTCCTCAGTGGGAGAAGAAGCACCTAGCCCTTAGAAGACTTAATGTGCTAGGGTGAGAAAATACCCATGGGAGGCCTCCCCTCTCTCAGAGGAAAAGAGGAGGGGGGTGAGGGTAGGGACTGTGGGAGGGTGGTTCAGGAAGGGGACAGCGATTGGGATGTAAAGTGAATGATAATAAAAAGAGACATGAAGTTGGAAGGGGAAAATGTTGAGGGAGATCAGAGAGGAGTTGTAGGAGAAAAATGGTACATAATTTTTGCTTATATTTCATAGCTATGAATACATGAAATTATCAAGAATAAAGAAATATTTTTTGTATTACTATAATTATGTAATTGTATATGGATTAAAAGAAAGAAGTCTGACTTTAATGGGCTGACTGATGAAAAATCTCTTATATAAAATGGATTATTCTTTTTAGATACAATCAATAATACTGTGTATATATTTTTACTGCCAGTATTTAGTTCTTTCATGTGGAGTTAATGATTGTTGTAAAGAAAGTTAATCTAGTTCACTGTCGTCTTCATGTAACCGATTTGGTATCTAGAAACTTTGACCTTTTATTTTAAATCAGATAAGGACAGTGGCTGCCCCTGAACGGTTTGTATAAACAGTGTAATTTGTGCAAAGTGTTATTTTTGCCTACTATTACAAGAGTAGAATTTAAGTGTATTCTTGCAAGCTCCAGTGAAAATCTTAGAAAAATTAATTCATTAGCTTTCCCTGTAGATTACAATTTCCATGTGCTTTAAAACCCACTGTAGGGAGACGTTAATATGCCCTCTGTGTCTTTTCTGCATAGGACTTATGAAAGTATTCTCTTTCACTTCTTATTTTTATTGTCTTTTTTAAAAAGCTGAGATCAAAATTACAATATTTCTCCCATCCTCTTTCTTCCTTTAAACCAATGGGTGTCAACCTCCATTAAGGAGGTCGTGACTTTTTTTTTTTTTTTTTTTTTTTTTTGGGAAGGAGGCTTGAGACATCTGACTTTTTTTCCCTTTTTTTCTCCATCTTTATTAAATTGGGTATTTCTTATTTACATTTAAATTGTTATTCCCTTTCCCGGTTTCCAGGCCAACATCCCCCTAGCCCCTTCCCCTCCCTTTCTATATGGATGTTCCCCTCTCTATCCTCCCCCCAACAATCCTGTGACTCCTTAATAGAGTTCTCCACATTGTGGTGACGCCCAACTGTAACATTATTCTTGTTGCTACTTCATAACCATAATTTTGCTATCATCATGCAAATGTCTGTGTTTTCCCATGGTTTTAGGCAACCCCTATGAAAGGGTCATTTGACCCACAAAGATGTCATGACTCACAGGTTGAAAACAGTTGCTCTAAACCTTTTCTTCCAACTCTCCATGTCTTCTTTTTAGACTAATTGCTATTGCATTCAATATATGCATATACACATATATTCTTAAAGATAATATTACATGTATACATGTATATACATTCAAGTGTAATATAGGTTGTTACTGGACAACTGATTGGTTTGCTCTTCTATGGCGTAGACCATTCTTCAACTTTCCTAAGTTGCTTCTTTCTGCATTGTTGAGGCCTCATAAACTTCTTTCTGTCCAATTCAGCATGCCTCTTGTAATCCTTGTTCAGCTCGTGGTTAGGCAGTCCTGTTGGTGACACTTTATAGATGTAGATGTAGATTTCTCATATCACCAGGAGACACAATCTCACAGTAGACTACCTGATCCTCCGGCTCTTAAAGTATTTCTGCATCATCTTCTACAATGTTCCCTGAGCCTTCAGTGCACGTGTGTTTTGTAAGTGTATCCATTGGGACTGGTGTCCAAAATTCCTGGTTTTGGTTGTAGTTTTGTGTCATGGTCTCTATCTGTTACAAAGAAAATTTACTTTGAGGAGAGGATCAAAGACAGACACGAAGGGCTAACAAAATTTTCTATTGAGAACAAATTACTTCTGCTAAAGACATGTTATCAACTAACATGAATGAATCAAGCTGGTGCCCAACTAGAACCTTCACTCCTATTGACTAGCATTCCTGGAACTAGAAAGTATTTTGTATGTTACCAAATAGGAAAAGTAATCATTAACATAACTGATCTACAAACCAGTGACCTACAACAGTACACTACCTGCATACTATATTGGTGCCACAGAGTTTACTGACATTTTAGAAGTTGGACAAAACATCCAGGAAATCCAAGACACAATGAGAACATCAAATATAAGGATAATAAGTATAGAAGAGAGTGAAGACTCCCAATTAAAGAGCCAGTAAATATCTTCAATAAAATTATAGAAGAAAACTTCCCCAACCTAAAGAAAGATATGCTCATAAATATACAAGAAGCCCACAGAACTCCAAATAGATTGGACCAGAAAAGAAATTCCTTCTGTCACATATTAGTCAAAACACCAAATGCACAAAACAAGGAAAGAATTTTAAAAGCAGTAATGGAAAAAGGTCAAGTAACATATAAAGGCAGACCCATCGGAATTACACAAGACTTCTCACCAGAGACTATGAAAGCCAGAAGATCCTGGGCAGATGTACAGACACTAAGAGAACACAAATGCCAGCCCATGCTACTATACCCAGCAAAATCCTCAATTAACATAGATGGAGAAACCAAGATATTCCATGACAAAACCAAATTTACACAATCTTTCTACAAATCCAGCCCTACAAAGGATAATAGATTGAAAACTCCAACACAAGGACGGGAAACTATACCATAGAAAAAGCAAGAAAGTAATTTCCTTGCAATGACACCAAAAGAAGAGAGACACACAAGCAGAATTCCAACTCTCACAACAAAAATAACAGGAAGTAACAGTCATTATTCCTTAATATCTCTTAACATCAATGGACTCAACTTCCCAATAAAAAGGACATAGACTAACTGACTGGATAAATAAGGAGGACCCAGCATTTTGCTGCATACAGGAAACACACCTCAGAGACAAAGACAGAACTACCTGAGATTAAAAGGCTAGAAAACAACTTCCCAAGCAAATTGTCCAAAAAACAAACAAACAAATAAACAAACAAACAAACAAAAAACAGTTGGAGTAGCCATTCTAATATTGAATAAAATCAAGTTTCAACCAAAAGTTATCAAAAAGATAAGGAAGGACACTTAATATTCATCAAAGGAAAAATCCACCAAGATGAACTCTCAATCATAAATATCTATGCTCAAAATACAGGTGCACCTACATTCATGAAAGAAACCTTACTAAAGCTCAAAGCACACATTGCAATTCACACAATAATAGTAGGAGATTTCCACACCCCACTCTCATCAATAGACAGATTATGGAAATAGAAATTAAACAGAGACATAGAGAAAGTAACAGAAATGATGAACTAAATGCACTTAACCAATATTCATAGAACATTTCATCCTAAAACAAAACACCTTCTTCACAGAATCTCACGGTACATTCTCCAAAATTGACCATATAATCAGTCACAAAACAGCCCTCAATAGACACAAGAAGATAGAAATAATCCCATGGAACCTTATCAGATCACCATGGACTAAGACTGATCTTCAATAACAATAAAAATGACAGAAAACCCATGATTAAATGGAAGTTGAACAATGCCCTATTCAATGATAACTTGGTCAAGGAAGAAATAAAGAAAGAAATTAAAGACTTTTTAGAATTTATTGAAAATGAAGGCACAACATACCCAAAAATATGGGACACTATAAAAGCAGTGTTAAGAGGAAAACTCATGGCTCTTAGTGCCTCCAAAAAGAGACAGGAGAGAGCATACATTAGCAGCTTGCCAGCACACCTAAAAGCTCTAGAACAAAAAGAAGCAAATATACCAAAGAGGAGTAGAAGACAGGAAATAATCAAATTCAGGGCTGAATTCAACCAAGTAGAAACAAAAATATATCCTTAGCCAGACTAGCCAGAGGGCACAGAGATAGTATCCAAATTAACAAAAGCAGAAATGAAAAGGAAAACATAACAACAGAATCTGAGGAAATTCAAAAAATCATCAGACCCTACCTCAAAAGCCAATATTCAACACAACTGGAAAATCTTGAGGAAACAGATAATTTTTAGACAAATACAAGGTACCAAAGTTAAATCAGGATCAATAAATCATCTAAGCAACATAAGAACTCCTAAAGAAATTGAAGCAGTTATTAAAAGTCTCCCATCAAAAAGAGCCCAGGACCAGGCGGGTTTAGTACAGAATTCTATCAGACCTTCATAGAAGACCTCATACCAATACTCTCCAAACTATTCCATAAAATAGAAACAGAGTACTACCCAATTCCTTCTATGAATCCACAATTACTCTTATACCTAAACCGCACAGAGACCCAACACAAAAAGAACTTCAGACCAATTACTTATGAATATGAACGCAAAAATACACAATAAAATTCTTGCAAACCGAATCCAAAAACACATCCAAATGATCATCCATCATGATCAAGTAGGCTTCATCCCAGAGATGTAGGGATGGTTCAATATATGGAATTCCATCAAAGTAATCCATTATGTAAACAAACTCAGAGAAAAATAAACACATGATCGTTTCATTAGATGCTAAGAAAGCATTTGACAAATTTCAACACCCCTTCATGCTAAAAGTCCTGGAAAGAATAAGAATTCAAGGCCCATACCTAAAATTAGTAAAAGCAATATACAGCAAACCAGTAGCAAACATTAAACTAAATGGACAGAAACTTGAAGCAATTCTACTAAAATCAGGGACTAGACAAGGCTGCCCCCTCTCTCCCTCCTTATTCAATATAGTACTTGAAGTCCTAGCCAGAGGAACCAGACAACAAAAGGAGGTCAAATGGATACAAATTAGAAAGAAAGAAGTCAAAATATCACTATTTGCAGATGAGATGATAGTATACTTAAGTGACCCCAAAAGTTCCACCAAAGAACTCCTAAACCTGCTAAACAACTTTAGCCAATGACTGCATATAAAATTAGCCAAATCAGTTGCCTTCTTCTACTCAAAAACTAAACAGGCAGAGAAAAAAATTAGGGAAGTGACACCCTTCACATTAGTCCCAAATAATATAAAATACCTCAGTGTGACTCTAAGAAAGCAAGTGAAAGATCTGTATGACAAGAACTTCAAGTCTCTGAAGAAAGAAATTGAAGATCTCAGAAGATGGAAAGATCTCCCATGCTCAGGGATTGGTAGGATTTATAGTGTAAAAATTTCCATTTTGCCAAAAGCAACCTACAGATTCAACACAATCCCCATCAAAATTCCAACTCAATTCTTCATAGAGTTAGAAAGAACAACTTGCAAATTCATTTGGAATAACAAAGAACCCAGGATATGGAAAATTATCCTCAACAATAAAAGAACTTCTGGGGGAATCACCATACTTGAACTCAAAGCAGTATTACAGAGCAATCGTGATAAAAAACTGTACAGTATTGGTACAGAGACAGGCAGGTAGATCAGTGGGAGAGAATTGAAGACCCAGAAATTAACCCACACACCTATGGTCACTTGATCTTTGACAAAGAAGCTAAAACCATCTAATGGAAAAAGGAGCATTTTCAACAAATGGTGCTGGTTCAACTGGAGGTCAGCATGTAGAAGAATGCAAATTGACCTCTTATTATTGCTCTGTACAAAGCTTAAGTCCAAGTGGATCAAGGACCTCCACATAAAACCAGACACACTCAAACTAATAGTAGAAAAAGTTGGGAAGATTCTCAAATACATGAACACTGAGGAAAATTTCCTGAACAAAACACCAAATACTTATGCTCTAAGATCAAGAATTGGCAAATGGGACCTCATAAAACTGCACAGCTTCTGCAAGGCAAAGGACACTGACTTTAGGCAACCAATAGATTGGGAAACAATCTTTACCAATCCTACAACTGATAGAGGGCTATTATCCAAAATATACAAAGAACTCAAGAAGTTAGACTCCAGAGAGTCAAATAACCCTATTTAAAAAGGGGGTACAGAGTGAAGCAAAGAATTCTCTTCTTCAAAATATTGAATGGCTGAGAAGTATCTAAAGAAATGCTCAACATCCTTAGTCATCAGGGAAATGCAAATCAAAACAACCCTGAGATTCTAACTCATACCACTCAGAATGGGTAAGATCAAAAACTCAGGTGACAGCATATGCTGGCCAGGATGTGGAGAAAGTGGAACACTCCTCAATTGTTGGTGAGATTGCAAACTAGTATGACCAATCTGGAAATCAGCCTGGAAGTTCCTCAAAAAATTGTACACTGCTTTACCTGAGGACCCAGTTATACCTCTCCTGGGCATATACCCAAATGATGCTCTAACATACAATAAGGACACATGCTCCACTATGTTCATAGCAGCCTTATTTATAATAGCCAGAAGCTGGAAAGAACCCAGATGCCCTTCAACAGAGGAATGGATACAGAAAATGTGGTGCATGTACACAATGGAGTACTACTCAGCAATCAATAACAGTGATTTCATGAAATTTATAGGCAAATGGACGGTACTAGAAAATAGCATCCTGAGTGAGGTAACCCAATCACAGAGAAACACACATGGTATGCACTCACTGCTCAGTGTATATTAGCCCATAAACTCAAATTACCGAAGATAAAATCCCCAGACCACATGAAGCTCAAGAAGAACGATAACCACAGTGTGGAAGCTTCAGTCCTTCTTAAAAGGGGGAACAAACATATTCATAGAAGAGGATATGGAGACAAAGTTTGGAGCAGAGAGTGAAGGAATGGCCATTCAGACCCAGCCCCACCTGGATATACAGCCCATTTGTATACAGCCACCAAAACTAGATAATATTGATGTAGCCAAGGATGCATGTGGACAGGAGCCTGATATAGCAATCTCCTGAGAGGCTCAGCCAGAGCATATCAAATACAGTGGTGAATGCCAGCAGGAAACCATTGAACTCAGAATTGTCCCTGTTGGAGGAATTAGAGAAAGGACTGAAGGAGCTGAAGGGGTTTACAACCCTATTAGAAAAATAGTACCAACCAACCATAGCTCCCAGGGACTAAACCATTACCCAAAGAGTACACATGGACAGACTTATGGCTCCAGCTGCATATGTAGCAGAGGTTGGGCTTGTTGGGCACCAATGGGAGGAGAAGCCCTTGGTCCTGCCAAGGCTGGACTCCAGTGCAGGGGAATGTCAGTGGGGTGGAAAGGTGGAGGTGGTTATGGAGGAGGAAGAATAGGAAAGAAATGGGATGGGGGGCTAATGGCCAAGAAACCAGGAAAGTTAATAACATTTGAAATGTAAATAGAAAATATCCAATTTAAAAAATCTTTAAAAAAAGGGTTGGCAAATGCAAGTAGTTTATGGGAAACTTTTCAATTACTTTGCCTTTCATTTTATGTAATGAATTAAAGTTCTTAAAAGATAAAAAGAAATGCCTTCTGAGTATGCATGTGTATATTGATGAGCATGGGAGATCATTCTATTTCCCGACATCTTTAATTTCTTCTTTAAAGATGAAGCTTTTTGTCATTTTCTTGGTCTTTCATTTTCTTGGTTAGGGTTAGATGGAGATATTTGTCATTGTTGTGGCTGTTGTGAAAGGTGAAGTTGAAACAGGAGAATGGTCATGAGTTGGAATCTAGTTTGAGTTACAGAGAGGACCCTTGGCCTCATTAAACCGAAGAAAACAATCTCACCCAGGAAGCTATATGGTATTTTTACTTCTGGTCTTTAGATTTTAAACATAGAGAAGGTTTTAATTGTGTGCTTTGTAATTTTCTTGCTATGGTTGTATTTGTAACTTTAGGACCAACTTCAAAGGCCTGTCATCAAACATGGCAAGATCAATAATATTGAAACTTCTGGACAGTTGAGCAATATTCCTTATCTATTTTGTTTTGGTAATGATGATATCTGTGCTTGTGTAAAAATATTTTCAGGATACTGAGTGGGAATTTTTTTTTTTTACCATGGAAATGCTTCTGCAGGCATTTGCCTTAGCAAAGTTACAGTGAATTGTTTATTCTTAAGTCTCAGTCAACTTTAGGAAAACCTTTGTAAATTTCTTTTTAATCACCATTCCTCGTTTGATGTTAAGATCTCCAGAGAGGGTCTATGTCTTTGTCTAGCAGTTCATTAACAGGAAAAGTAGGACTGACAGCCCCGGGTGTGTAGATTAGGTAGATCTGCAAGCAATTTGGGGCAATCGATTTGCAGTAGGAATGGATTGGTAACTAGGAGACTTAGGTGTATTCTGTAAGACAGAAGATTTCTCTCCTAATATGCTCCAGAAATTAACAAGATGGAAATCACTCCAATGTAAATCATAATGAAGCCATGAACACTCAGATATATATGCTGAGTTTCAAGAATATCATTAATAGCTTTTATGTATGTTGTAAATTGTTCTTGGTAAAAAGTACTTCAGACACAGACTTCAACTTTCAGTAATGGGATGATTAGCATTGCATATTCATAAGTACTAGACTAGTGTCACTGTGTATTCTAATGAGATAAAGAGAAGGAAGATACAGGATGTACTTTATTAATGGACATGTTCTATTCCCTATTTCTTTTCAGTTCTAACACTTGATAATTTATTTTAATGTTTAGTAGTATTTAAATTCTCTGTACATACACATATGCAGTGTGTTTTGTAAGATAGGTAATTGCTTTAATAAGAAGAATCTTTATCAACCACTACCAAAACAAAGCTAATAAGGAAACAGGTATGTGGCATTTTATAGTCTAAGAGATCATCCATGCAGTTCATACATTTCTAATAATTAAAAAGAATACCTGGGAGATTCTAATAAGGATGAATTATAAAAAAATAGTGGTTAGGAATCATCGAGTAGCCTCTTTCCTTCTCTTCTCTCTCTGCCCTCGCTCTCTGCTCCCCTTCCCTTCTCTTTTGTTTTCTCTATGGTGTTTGGAGTGAACCTAGCATTACACCACACTAGACAAGGCATTTGCCACTGAGCTGCATTCCAGCCTTTTAATTATCTTAAGAATTTCTCACTGATGAAAAGTTAGGGCTCTAGAGATGGCTCAGAGATGGCGAGTGCTGGTGGCCATTCCAGAGGTCCTGGGTTTGATCACCAACACGCACATGGCAGCTAACAGCTATCAGTAACTCCAATCTCAGGGGACTGTATGCACTGCTCTGACGTCCATGGGTGACAGTCATGCATGTAGTGCACGACAAAGATGTAGAAAAGAAATACCTATAAATATAAAATCACAATAAAGAAATCACAGAAATTTAAAACAGAACTTGTTCCAGGTTCCTCTTTATGTGTGCAAAGCTGCTTTTATTTCTTTCCTCAAACTGCATTGGTTACTCATTACAAGGATAACTGGGGCAAGGTCAAGCATTTATTTGCTGTTCTGTGAATGAAGACAGAGCAGTATCTTCTCAGTTGGAAGACCGAGAAGCCATGAATTCTAAGCAGCAGACAGTGCGACTAAGTGATGGTCACTTCATCCCTGTACTGGGGTTTGGTACCTATGCACCTCAAGAGGTAATGATAACAGTTGGGCTTGAAGGTTGCAACAGTGGGCTTAGGTAAACACAGCCATTGAGTTTGGATTTGATTCTTCATGGCTAACCTGGTTCTCTGTTTTAGCAGTATAGCGTTATTCCTCGTGCAAGGAAAAGGCAGATGGCATTCAGTATCGGGGATTGACCCCAGAGCAGAGCCTCAGAATATTGTGGGTGCTAGTTTTTCCTTCCATTTCTCTCCATCCCAATTAGGTAGAAAAAAATGCAATCAAACCAGCAAGAGCCGATGGACACTGATACTGAGGATATTTTGAAAAAGTGCTTATTGGCCACTTGAAGTTTGTTTTTTTTGTTGAGATGTACGCTTATACATTTCCCTGTTTTTAAAACTGTGCTGTACCTTTTCATGTGCTGGGCGGTCTTAGATCAAGTTGACTCAAGCTAAAGTCATTTGAGAGGAGGGTAGGTCAATTAAGAAAATACCTCCATAAGGTCAGGCTGTAGAGAATTTTCTAAATTGTGATTGATGTGAGAGCCCAGTCCATTGTGGGTGATACCATCACTGGGCTGGTGGTCCCGAGTCCCATAAGAAAGCAAGCTGAGCAAGCCCAAAGGGGAGAACTGGCATGCAACACCCCTCCATTGCCTTTGCAATAGTTTCTTCCTCAAAGAGGAGTTTCTGCTGCCTTGACTTCCCTGAGTGACAGAGTGTGACACAAGAGTTTTAAGATGAAATAAACCCTTTTCTCTACAGTTTGCTTTTGGTCATGGTGTTTTATCATGGTATTTTATCACATGAACAGAAACTCGAAGACTGGAGAAAAAAATTCCACTGTTTTTTCTAAATTGTCTCCAATTTTATATAATAAAATAAACTTTCTTATGTGCTTACTACATTACCATTTCATTCTCATCGTTTAACTAATGCAGTTCTGAATTTTTAAATTCAAATTTAGCCAACTAGACAAAAAACTTAATTTTTACTCCCTATCACAATTCCTACAAAATAAGAAATTAAAACTTAACAGAGGGCATGTGAATGGATATGTTTTCTGTATGATGTTCTTAATTTCCTAGGTGTAGATCTCCTCTTTTTTGTAATTTTATTAAAATAGATCTACTTACTTATTTTGACTATTATTTCTTTTAAGATTTATTTATTTATTTTATGTATATGTGAGTGCACTATAGCTGTCTTCAGACACACCAGAAGAGGGCATCAGATCCCATTACAGATGGTTGTGAGTTACCATGTGGTTGCTAGGATTTGAACTCAGGACCTCTGGAAGAACAGTCAGTGCTCTTAACTGCTGAGTCATCTCTCCAGCCCCAAGATCTCTTTTTTTAAATATACATCTTGCTGATAGTTTTAATATTTGTTATGCAGATAAAATGTCTGTGTAAAAGGCTTTATACCATACCACTATCTCAAGTTCCTTTTGACAAATGACTTTACATGATCCCTAGGCATCCTCTAATTTCATAACGTTACCTTGTTATGATGTTGTTGACATCTTCTTATTTTGTAACATAAGGATGGCAGTTTTCCGTGAACTGCTTGTGCAAACAGTAGGGTTCATGTGTCCGTGCTTTCATTTAGAATGCCATAAGTCAGGGTGGCTGTGTAACAAGTTATAAATGAACATCTTAGAAATGAAAACCGTAGAATGTTTCTATTTAAACACTTGCATTTTTGCGAATTCAGTGTTGGAGGCTTTGATTTATTCTCCGTGACTTCCCTGGGAGAAGGCTCATAGAGGATTCTACAGTGTTTCTTATTTATGCAGTACCCTGTCCTTTCGTCCTGTACGAACTTCATGGCTTCACATATCTAAGCATTCATCTAGCAAATATCAGTTCCTGGAGCACAAGTGGGAACCGCTAATGCCAATGATTAATCTGTAATTGATCAAACTAAAGTGGTTCCTGGGGTGCTTTGCTCTTGTGACTCAGTAGGAAAATTCTAGACAAACTTGGTTGCATTCTTCACTGCAAAAAGTCACCTCACTGAAGATAGGGAAACATGATGCTGAAAATGTTTCTTTTGTTCTTATGCCCTAAAAATTCTAGGTCATATCTAATTCTAAATGCTGCTTTTGGTTGCTTTTATAGGTACCTAAGAGTAAGGCTGTAGAAGCCACCAAAATAGCTATAGATGCTGGTTTCCGCCATATCGATTCTGCTGCTATGTATCAAAATGAAAAGGAAGTAGGACTAGCCATCCGAAGCAAGATTGCAGATGGTACTGTGAAGAGAGAAGACATATTTTACACATCAAAGGTATCAAAGGGAATATGGCGTGCAAGTGGATGAACCATGATGCCTTGAAATAATCTTTCTCTGATTAGGCCAGCAGATGTTGGTGAACTAAATGTAGACAAACTTGTGAGCTTCAGTTTCCTCATCTAAATTCATCAATGGAATGTTAGCAACCCTCTCACCTGAGTTTCACTTCGCCAGTGTCTGACTTAGAACGGGCAAGAAAACTGGCTTTTTTTAATTTCCCGGATGAATATAAATATTTCTCATTGCTCTGAAAACTATTTCCCTCTTTCATCAGTAAGATACAATATTATAAGAAAGCACTTTCTGTGTTAAACAAGATACACGTAATTAATGTTCCTTCTTCTGTACCTAGGGAATAATTGGATGGTCAATGTATTTTCCATTCAGACTTATAAATGAGACATGGATTCTTCCAATTTTGATTAACTAATCCTTTAGACTCTTATTTTCTTCAGTAAAAAATTTTTGTTTTATAATTAGAACAAAAATACTAGAAAAAGTAAGAAGTATATAAAAGTATACTATTCATAAGTTACTAGCAGCTGTAGTCATTATTATTATGTACTGTATATAGTTGTGAATGTCATACTTTTCTGAGATTGATACCATCACCACAGAACACTGAGCAATATATTGAATTACAATGTTATGATGGCTATAACGTTGTTGCGCGTAATTTTAAAATGCACGCTTGCTCCTTGCCTGGTGCGGGCAAAGCCATCTCACCCAGCCCCCACAGCTAACTTTGCTAAATGTCTAATGAGTGCCCTGCAGCTGGGCTGGGCCCTTTCTCCTGCCCACCTGAGGCTCCTCAGATGGAAAACAACAGACAGCCTCAATATTTCAAAACCAGCCAGATAACACAATTGCTGGGTGAAGAATTTCCTATCCTAATCAAACAGTAGCCTTTTCCAGCCTTTTTGGCCTCTGCCTGTGGGAGAGGCTACATACTCTGGGAGAACTACATGTCTGCCACTTCCTATCCACTCCATAGCCTGGTCCAAGTTCTCTCTCCCTCTCTCTTTTCTCCTCTTCCTCCTGGGCTTAGAAGGAATCCAACCTCATCCTTGCCCAGCAATTGACTTCTGCATTCTTCATTGATCAGTTAAAATGGGGAGAAGGTTCACATGGAATCACCCGAGTATGTGATCGACTCCTTGTTGGAACAGCCCCTTCTTGAGGAAGCAGAAACAGTGTCAAAACACAAACAACCAAATGGGGATAGTTCAGCTCAGTAAATGTCTAATGGCCCACCATTATCTGTATGGCTCATTGTTAACCAAAACTTTGTTATGGATCACATAACTCTTGTGTTCTAGAATTATATTTTAGTGTTTGTTTCCCAAGTAATTTTCTATAAACTAAAGTTAAACATGTTCTTCATTTTAAAATTTTTGTTGTTACAGAAAAGGATGATTTCAATGTGGAAGGTCAGACCACGTCAGTATTTTAATTTTTTCTTACTCTAAGTCAAAAAACTTTAGTGACGACACTTTGTTATGCCACTTCTTATTAAGAAGTAATTGAAATATAGAGACTGGAAATACCTACATCTCAGTATTAGATAATATTTTACAATCCTCCTAAATGCATGTTCTAGTAAAATTATTCAATAATCTAGTTTATAGGTTATCTTTCTTCCCCCATGTGTGATTTTAAAAATATTTATTTCTTGTAAGTCTTGACTGCATGGCTATCTGTGTACTGAGGCAGCCTGCAGAGGAACCTGCAGAGATCAGAAGGGGGCATCAGATCCCCTATAACTAGAGTTAAGATGGGAAGAGAGTATCAGATCCCCTATAACTAGAGTTAAGATGGGAAGAGAGTATCAGATCCCCTATAACTAGAGCGAAAGAAGACGGTGAACTACCATGTGGAGGCTGGGAACTAAATCCGGTTGTCTACAAGAGGAGCAAGTGCTCTCTCATTAACACTTCTCTCTAGCCCTCCATGGGTTATTTTGAGTTCGCACAATTTTATTCAGCTTCTCTATCTACAGACAGAGCAGCATTGCCTTTTGCTCAGGTAAAGGTTAGAGATGCTTGAAAGCACACATGACAATTAGTGATTTCACCATGACCCATTTTACTGAAAAGACCTGGGACTCAAAATTAACCCCAACTAACAATTCAGAGAGAGCAAATGCAGGCCACCCAGTTTTACTACTGCTAACACAATCTGTTATTTCACAAGGATGTCAAATGGATGTTTAGACCTAGAAGAGCACAAAGCATTGTATTCTAGAGAACAGTTGCTTCCTTTCTCCTGCTCTTCTATAAAGTGGCTGGGCATAGTGTTCTTGGGAAGCTTGCGACATTCAAGGATTATTTACATTAAAAACAGTAGTTAAGGGTGAGGTCAGAGTTCCTTCATATATGTTACCCAATCACAACACATCATAATGTATGTGCAAGAAGAGTTATAGAGTATTAGATGCTTAAAGTCTCTTATAAATTCAATGAAAACAAGTTTGATGACAAATTATTATTACTTGAATGCTTTAGAGTTGAGTAATTTTCTAGATTAGCTGATAATAAATTAACACTGAAGAGAGTTTTGTGTCCTGTTCAGATGGAAAAATATCCAAGAAGAAGATGAATATTTTCTCCCTTGTTTGTCCATGTCATCCCAGTCTGTATGTTAGATAAAGTAACTCAGCAAACTCTGGAAATTCAATAATTCAATGTCAGATCCATTCTTTAACTTTTGAAGGTTTGGTGTACTTTTAACCATCCAGAACGGGTGCAGGTCTGCTTGGAACGGTCACTGAAGCAGCTCCAGTTGGAGTACGTGGATCTGTACCTCATCCATTTCCCAATGGCCCTGAAGGTATGCAGTTTGGATTACTGACAAATTTTCAGCTCTAATTTAGAAGTGTTCTGGTTGGTTGAATTCTATAAAGTTTAAAAACATAGTTTAGTTAATTTTAGAGAACATTCCAAAATGTTTTTATGCAAAGAGTTGATAAGATTATGTAACTGAAGAATCTAAGTCATGAAGACTTTGGCATTCTAAGTACTCTTTAAAATGTCTCTGCATCTCAATTCCTGTATTACTAGACAATTGCTAGAGTTTTTTTAAAAGTGGTTTTTATTTTATGTGTGTGTTTTGTGTGCAGGTCTATCTTGTGCCTTGTCTGTACCTAGTACCCAATGAGTCCAAAAGATGGTATTAACTCCTGTGGGCTATAAACAGTTATGAAATGTCTCATGGGTGCTAGAAATTGAACTTATATCCTCTGGAAGAGCAGCAAGTGCTCTTAGTCATTGAGCAATCCACTTCCATATTTGCTTAGTTTTTATTCGAGCAATTTCCATTGGTGGCAAATTTAGCCTTGAGGTAGTTTGAAGTCCTTGTTCTTTGACATCTGTAGGATTCCCTGTATTTACATCATCAAAGCATTTTTAAATAAACCACTCTAGTGCTGGAGAGATGGCTCAGTGGTGGTTAAGAGCACTTTGTTACACACACACACACACACACACACACACACACACACACACACACCAACAAACAAACGTAGAAAGAAAATGACAAAACAAAACCCAACAACCTTGTCTTCTCATCTTTTGTTCACTTACCAGGCCTTCAGCATGAGAAAGACTGATTGTTTAGAGTGGGCCAATAGTGGAATTTATTGTCGGTGGAAATCACTGCCACATTCTTGCCAAATTTCTAAGTGACAGTGGCATTGAACAGAAACATAAGTCAAGCAAGATAGTCTAAGTACCCAGAAATAATTTCTTTATTAAAACAAGGTTCTATTAAAAAGAACTGTGGCCCTCAAGGACATTCTTTACAACTCTACATTCCGAACACATGACAAGGATCACCCATCTGCCGGAAGTTCTAGTCATAATCCCCTCTTTAGGCCAGCTTTGTTATTGTGGGGAAATACATTTCTTTGAGATATAACTTAACCTTTGTCTTTATTCCAGCCGGGAGAGGATCTTCTGCCAAAAGATGAGAATGGAAAATTCATATTTGATGTAGTGGATATTTGTGCCACCTGGGAAGTGAGTACTGGGGTTGGAAAGCACAGCGGGAAGTACATCAAGGAAGTGGAGAGTCAGAACTTGTGAGAGTGGGGTGTGCATGCTGTTATAAAAACTAATACTCTTTACAAGGACTGGTTTACTTTAGATGTGGGAACCATGTGTGACTGTGCTATAAGAGAAACGAAGGGGACGTTTACCTAAAATGACAATAAAGAATCTAATTGACTAGGGATAACACAGGACCCTTTTAATAAGTGATAGTATCATTTTCCTGACTGTTTTATTTTTCTTAAAAAAATAATACGAAGAGGTTTAACTTGCATTTGGCATATTTTCTCTGTAGGCCATGGAGAAGTGCAAGGATGCAGGATTGGCCAAGTCCATCGGGGTGTCCAACTTTAACCGCAGGCAGCTGGAGAGGATCCTGAACAAGCCGGGGCTCAAATACAAGCCTGTGTGCAACCAGGTGAGGACCCTCAGCCTCCCATATTTTCTTTTTTTTTAATTTTTTTTTATTAACTTGAGTATTTCTTATTTACATTTCGGGTGTTATTCCCTTTCCCGGTTTCCGGGCAATCATCCCCCTAATCCCTCCTCCTCCCCTTATTTATGGGTGTTCCCCTCCCCACCCTCCCCCCATTGCAGCCCTCACCCCAACAATCACGTTCACTGGGGGTTCAGTCTTAGCAGGACCCAGGGCTTCCCCTTCCACTGGTGCTCTTACTAGAATATTCATTGCTACCTATGAGGTCAGAGTTCAGGGTCAGTCCATGTATAGTCTTTAGGTAGTGCCTTAGTCCCTGGAAGCTCTGGTTGGTTGGCATTGTTGTTCATAAGGGGTCTCGAGCCCCTTCAAGCTCTTCCAGTCCTTTCTCTGATTCCTTCAACGGGGGTCCCGTTCTCAGTTCAGTGGTTTGCTGCTGGCAATCGCCTCTGTATTTGCTGTATTCTGGCTGTGTCTGTTCATTCCTTTCTTTCTCTGTTTCTGCCAAGTACCAACGGGGGGGTGGGAGGGGGATTACACTAGAAACTGAGTGAAGCTCTGAGATGATTCACTCCTTAGCACCTTTGAATTTTGCTGGTTTCTGCCACCACAACACATTTAGTGTGTCAGTGCCTTGTCCCCAGAACTATTTTTAGCAACATTAAGGGAAATAGTTAAAGGTTCTTTATTGCAAACTGTGATCTAAATCATACATATACTGGGAATATATTTCATGTCCAAGTCTTATGTCATATTTGAGAATCCATCAATGATTTTTGCCTAACTCAGTCAATTTTTATGGTTTGGAAACATTTCATTTTTAACAACTTTGTTGACATTTCTTACCTGAGATATTCTTTCAAAAATTTAGTCTGGTAAAATTATTTCTGTAAGACAGAGTAAACTTTAATACTTTTCACAGTTGTTGTTTTGAGAAAGAAAGCTACTGTAGTGATTGCTACTGACTGGGGACTATGATTGCTCTGTGTGTGTTTATTTCTTATTTCTTCCATGTCCTTTCTTCCCTACAAATCCTCCCATATGCCCATTTTTCTCATTCAAATTAAGCATGTAAGTTCATTTTGATTAATTGCTGTTATCTACACATATGTATGCATGTTTGTACATATATATATATATATATATATATATATTCATGAACACAGCCTGCTCAGTCTGCATATACTTATATGTATATGTTTTAAGGACTGATTATTTGATACCACATAACTGATTGGTATGCCCGTCACTGGGGAAGAATATTTCTCCTACACCCAGAATTACTTAGTTACATGTAGTTCTTTTTGCATTTAAGTAAGAAATCATTCGTTGTTATTTTTGCATGTACTTGGGTAGATTTAATTTTTTTCTTTTAATATTGAGATATACATAAATGACACTATTGGGTTGTCCATAGCACTGTGTTTTTTTGTTTGTTTGTTTTTTGTTTTTTGTTTTTTTGCTTTCCCCTATAATGATTATCAATTTTTCTTTTTTGTTCTTTTATTTAGTAATCAAAACTTGGGGAGTCCATTTTCTGCCCCACATCTGAAATCAGTCATGACTCACCATAGCAAAAACAGGGATTTGTATCCATCTAGGAGGATTTAGAGCTCACTCAGCCCAGGAGTGTTACTTCTTCAATTGTCCACTTTAGCATAAGTACTAATTTTAACTATGTAAATCTGGAGCAAGTAATGGATGGGAGACGGAAGAAGGTGAATAGGCTCGAGATATGTGACATATTTTATGAAAAATATATCTGAAATTTCTCAATATGTGCAATGAATATAAGATAACTAAATTACCTAATAATGGACCTACCAAAATGGATCAGTGGATAAAGGGTCTTGTCTCCAAGCCCTTTGATTCTTAGAACCCCTTGGTAGAAGAAAAGAACTGATTCCACAAGTGGTCTTCTCACCACCACATGTTCACTATAGTATGCACACAAACATCTCCCACTCCACAAAAATACATAAATAAATGCAAAATATACCTTACTATGAAGATGTTCATATGTTTTTGTACTCCTTCTCTTGCTTCTTCATATTTTGTCCCCGCCCCCTTTGTTTGATGTATGAGGCATAGTCTTTATTTGTAGCCCAAGTTTGTCTGAAATTTATTATAGCTTAGAATGGCCTCAAGTTCATTGCAATCTTCCTGCTTCAACATTCTGAAATGCTGGGTTACGGGCATGCGCCACCACACCAGACCTGACAGAGATAGATTCATTTCAAACTTCATTAATTCAGCTGAACGATATTTTTAACATTTCTTTTTATTTTTTCATTGGGTGTAGAATTTTATATAAATCGGCATGTTTCTATTTCATACATCTACAGGTAGAATGTCATCCTTATCTTAACCAGAGAAAACTTCTGGATTTCTGCAAGTCTAAAGACATTGTTCTGGTTGCTTATAGTGCTCTGGGAAGCCAATGTGACACAAAATGGTAATATGGACCACGATAGTCAAACTGAAGAAAAACATTATTGTCGAATAAATATTTTTTTCTTTTTTTTTTATTAACTTGAGTATTTCTTATATACATTTCGAGTGTTATTCCCTTTCCCGGTTTCCGGGCAAACATCCCCCTACCCACCCTTCTCTATGGGTGTTCCCCTCCCCATCCTCCCCCTTGTCGCCCCTCCCCCCAACAATCACCTTCACTGGGGGTTCAGTCTTAGCAGGACCCAGGGCTTCCCCCTTCCACTGGTGCTCTTACTAGGATATTCATTGCTACCTATGAGGTGATACTCCAGGGTCAGTCCATGTATAGTCTGAATAAATATTTTTTATCTTATCATTTCTTATAAGTTGATCCTGAAATGAACTGGAAGCATGGAGAAATTTCATTTGGGGGAGAATAAAAGCCACAATGGCATTATAATTTCATACACCAGAAACCCTGGTCTATGGGTTTCAACCTTCCTATGTATTAGACATCTTCTAACAAATCAAAGAGTTAGGAAAATGGATCTAACATTTCTACCTCTCTTCCAGGGTGGACCAGAACCTTCCTGTTCTTTTGGCTGATCCAGTTCTTTGTGCCATAGCCAAGAAGTACAAGCGGACTCCAGCCCTGATTGCCCTTCGTTATCAGCTGGAGCGTGGGGTTGTGGTCCTGGCTAAGAGTTTCACTGAGAAGAGGATAAAAGAGAATATGCAGGTGATGAGTTGCTGTGGACTTTGTTGATGATCCTATAGCTCTAGTCAGTCTTTCTAACATTTCCTGTGCATCTGTGCTTTAAGGGCATTTCCAAGGCCCTAAATCCTCTTCCACAGAAAGACCACAGTAAGACCTGCACTAAGATTTTATCTCAACATTACATTGGAGACTTATCCTTAAGTGAGTGGATGGTTTTTTCCTTCATTTTCTGAAATGAAGCCACTGAGACTAAGTGACTTTCATTCTTTAAATTATATGTGATTTATTTTATACTTTCCTGTATACACTCATATTTTAACATTCAGGTCTTTAATCACTTTGAATGCGTTTTATGCCAACTCTTTTTTCCCCACATCGCGGCTTCTTTGAGAATGATTGTCTGCTCATTTCAAATAGGGGATCCTGTCTTCCATTCATACCAGTAGTGTTAAAATCAACACACACCTATTTATAGGATCTTTATGTAAAGTCACTAATATAGCTTATTAGTTTATGGTTAGAGATCTGTGTGGATGGTCAGATCACAGCCAGGCTGTTCTCATCTTGGCCAGGCTCTTATTCTGCAGTGAAGTTGCTCACACATTTAATGTGATGTCTGCTCCAAGGTACAGACTTCACTGCCCTTCCTGGAGCTAGTCTTTCCTCTCTGTACTGTTATTATTCTGCTGGTCAGTGCCCTCACATTGTACAATCCCCAAGTTGTTTCTCAATTCTATACAATGTTTTCATGTCTAACCTTATATTAGGTACAGCATTCCTTCTCAAAATACAACTGAGACTCAAGATGTGTGGCTACAATTCTTCCACATCCTAATGTGGATGGCACTACATTCATTAATTATAGAGCGAATCTTGGAAGACACAAATAAGAGATGTTCTTGTAGCCTATCTGTTTCTTTTCTTTTTTCTTTCTCTTGCATTCAGTGAGTTCATCGGTCTTACATTCTGCTTTTGTTGAAATGCCTCATTCCAAAATGTCCCATTTCCCCATTGCTCTAAATTAAATATTACCATGAATAGGGATTCCTTCTCCACGTAGTCAGATTCTTCATGGCTGCCCTGCTGTCCCTGCTGTCCTTCCTCCCTCCCCTCCTTCCTCCCTTCTCCCCTCCCTCCTCTTCTCCTCCTTCTCCCCCTCTCCCCTCCTCTCTTCTCCTCTCTTCTCTCCTCTCTCTCTCCTCTCCCTCTCCTCTCCTCTCTCCTCCTCCCTCTCTCTCTCCTCTCTCTCTCTCTCTCTCTCTCTTCTCTCTCTCTCTCTCTCTCTCTCCTCTTCTCTTCTCTTCTCTTCTCTTCTCCCTCTCCCCTCCCCTCCTCCTCCTCCCCTCTCTCTCTCTCTCTCTCTCTCTCTCTCTCTCTCTCTCTCTCTCTCTCTCTCTCTCTCTCTTGGTTGACTGGTGTTAAGCTTCCCTGCATGAAACACTCCCAAATTCTTCCCCATTACCTTCACAAAAGACCATCCTCTGTGCATTCCAGCTTATTATTAAGTTTGACCAGATTTACTCTTTATCATTGCACATTTTGACTAAAACACACTTACAATTTAGAAATGGATAAAAGGTTGATTGTCAATGAGCCTATTTCTAAACTCATTTTTACCATTGATTAGTGTGCCTCCTCTTAGTAATGAGTCCATCTTCCAGATGTCCTAACTCTCACTTTTACACTAACCTATATAGGTCTTGGTTATTCTCTATGGATTATTCTGTTATAGGATTTTTCAATTAATCTGCCAGTTTCCCCTCAGGAGATTTAAGGATTTGTTTGTCAAGGTTGACATTGCGTTGACCTTGTTTATTATTTTGGAGGCTGTGGTTGTTTGACAGTATTCAGAGGTTCATAATAATAATAATAATAATAATAATAATAATAATAATAATAATAGAATTTTCCTATTATTCTGGTGGGTTTCTGTATGAATTGCTAACTTCTATAAGTTTCAAACCAAGGAACTTGTACTTATTCTTTTCTCTTATTGAATCAGAGAAAACACTTTTTATTGATAGCTTTCTGTTGTTCATTAGCTGCCAAATGTGCAAAAGAGATAAAGGAATTTTGAAAGAAGTGCCCGTTACTTGTGATTAATCTTAAGGAATTTTGATCATCTTTTTCTCAGTGTTGGAACTCAGAGAACTTTTGGTTCCATGAGCCCATTTGTTTCCATTTGTTAACAATAGTAGACCATCATGTTGATTAAGTTGATTTTATAATCACATTTATAAAAGGCAAATTTTCTTGATGGCACGTCTTTGTTTTTTGAAGATTAGTTGTTAATACTTACACAAATCTTACTTTGACTTACATTAAAATGATATTTTTATATCCTGCTTGGTTACCTTTTAGGCATGGAATAAAACTGTGTTAAGGAGACTCTTTACTTGGGGTCAGCCACCACTTCCTGCTCTTACTGTCTTCCTGCATGTCTTCTGCATAGATTACTGAGCCCTGAGGGGAGGAGCTCAATGAAAAGTCTCTCAAACAGGACTGTGTTCCCAAGTCTTTCACTGTGTGCACACTGAACAATTCTGGATCACCATGTTAATCAGCATCAACTTCATGAAGCCTCTCTTGTGATGGATGGATAATATTTTGTTCTTTGGGTATAGAAATGTATCACTATCAGTAATTCGATTGCCATATTCCAGCCACGAGGACTGAAATATATATAAATTCACAGAGACTATCAAAACATGAAAAGATCTGCACAGGTTTAGGCCAGAAAAAATAAAACTTCAGAATTAAAATGGGGGAGTAGATTACAAGTCTCACTCCTAACCGATTAGAAACTCTTTGCCACTAGACTCAGTGGAAAAGAATCAGTTTTCTCCAAGGAATATCAACTACACACCAGGGCACACTCCAAGCCCAGGAATAATTGACACATAATGATCTCTATGTTTTTTTTCCTGACATTTTGTCTTGATATTTTTAAAAGTTTTTTTTTAAAGATTTATTTATTGTATGTGAGTACACAGTAGCCATCCTTAGACACACCAGAAGAGGGCATCAGATCACATTGTAGATGGTTGTAAGCCACCATGTGGTTGCTGGGATTTGAACTCAGGACCTCTGGAAGAGCAATCAGTGCTCTTAACTACTGAGCCATCTCTCCAGCCCTGTTTTGATATTTTTTGTCTTATTAAATTCTATTTTATTATTTATTTATTTATTTATTTATTTATTTATTTATTTTTAGAGATGAAATTAGGTAGGTAGGGAGGAGAGAGGAATTTGAAAAATATTGGGGAAGGGGAAGTGTGATCAAAACTATTGCATGAAAAATTTTAAATCAAAATAAAGAAATTTTTTTATCAATGACAACTACTGAATTATGTTAATTATTTAAACTACTTAGAGCCGAGTTTGTTTTGAACCTACTAGGAACATGATTAAGATCACACTTGGAATTACAGTGGGTTTGTTCCTTCTTCAGCTCACTTGCTAACACTTTCGTATATGAGGCTGTGCATTTCAATTCAGGAATTAATTTCTAAAATCTCTCTCTCATATACTTTATTATTTATTTTATTTATTTACATTTCAAATGTTGTTCTTCTTCCTGACCCCCCTCTATGAGCCACTCCATTCCCTCATCCCTTTCTTCACTTCTAAGAGGGTGCTTCTCCACCCATCCACCCACTTCTGCCTTACCCGTCTAGTATCCCCTTTTCTGGGGCATCAGGTCTCCACAGGACCAAGTGCATCCCCTCCCACTGAGACCAGACAAGGCAGGCTGTGGCCATGGACTAGCCCAGGTATACTCTTTGGTTGGTGGCTTATTCCCTGGGAGCTCTGAGGGGTCCAATTAGTTGATGCTGTTGTTTTTCCTATGAGGTTGCCCTCCCTTTCAGCTTCTTCAGTCCTTCCTCTAACTCTTCAATAGGAGTCCCCAGGCTCAGTCCAATGGTTAACTGTAAGTATCTGTATCTACCTTAGTCAGGAGCTGGCAGAGACTCTCAGAGGACAGCCATGTCAGGCTCCTGTCTGCAAGAGCTTCTTGGCATCAGCAATAGTGTCAGGGTTTGGTGTCTAGGGATGGGATGGATCCCAAGGTGGGAAAGTCTCTGGATGGCCTTTCTTTCAATCTCTGCTCCTCTGTTTGCCCCTGCATTTCCCTTAGACGGGAAATTTTAAGATGGGTGGGTGGTCCCATCCTTCAACTGGGGCCCATGTCTAGCTACCGGAGGTAGTCTCTTCAGGTTCAATTTCCCCACTGCTATGTATTTTAGCTAATGTTATCCCCATTGGGTTCTGGTAACCTCTCACATCCCTGGTATCTAGCACTTTATAGTAGTTCTCTAATGGGTTACCTCAGTCAGAATGATATTTTCTAGTTCCATCCATTTGCCTGCAAAATTCATGAAGTCTCATTTTTAATAGCTGAAAAGTCCATTGTGTAAATGTACCAGATTTTGTGTATCCATTCTTCAGTTGAGGGATATCTGGGTTGTTTCCAGCTTCTGGCTATTATAAATAAGACTGTTATGAACATAGTGGATCATGTGTCCTTGTGATATGTTGGAGCATATTTTGGATGTATGCCCCAAAATGGTATAGCTGGGTCTTTAGGTATAACTATTTTCCATTTTTCTGAGGAACCCAAGGATTGATTTCCAGAATGGATGTGCCAGTTTGCAATCCAACCAGCAATGGAGTGTTCCTCTTTCTCCACATCCTTGCCAACATTTGTTGCCACCTGAGGTTTTGATCTGAGCTATTCTGATTGGTGTAAGGTGGAATTTCATGGTCGTTATGATTTGCCTTTCCCTGATGACTAAGGATGTTAAACATTTCTTTAGGTGCTTCTCAGCTATTTGAGATTCCTCTGTTAAGAATTATCTGTTTATCTCTGTCACCCATTTTTAAGTTGGGTTATTTGGTTTTCTGGAGACTAACTTCCTGAGTTCTTTGTATATTTTGGATATTAACCCTCTCTCAGATGTAGGGTTAGTGAAGATTTTTTCCCAATCTGTAGGTTGCCATTTTGTCCTATTGACAGTTTCCTTTGATTTACAAAGGCTTTTCAGTTGCACGAGGTCTCATTTGTCAATTTTTGATCTTAGAGTCTGAGCCATTGGTATTCTGTTCAGGAAATGTTCTCCTGTGCCAGTGTGTTCAAGGCTATTTCCCACTTTCTCTTCTATTAGATTCAGTGTATCTGGTTTTATGTTGACATCCTTGAACCACTTGGACTTGAGCTTTGAACAAGGAGATAAGTATGGATCACTTTGCTTTCTTTAAAAGGCAGCACTGTTATCACTATTGCTCTGGAATGCAACTTGAGGTCAGGAATGGTGATTCCCCAAGAAGTTCTTTTCTTGTTCAGAGTGGTTTTCTTTATCCTGAGTTTTTTGTTATTCCATATGAATTAGAGAATTGCTCTTGCTATCTCTTTGAAGAATTTAACTGGAATTTTGATGGGGATTGCATTGAATAGGTCGATTGCTTTTGGTCAGACAGCCATTTTCACTATGTTAATCATACTGATTCATGAGCATGGAAGATTTTTCCATTTCTGAGATCCTCTTCCATTTCTTTCTTCAGAGACTTGAAGTTCTTGTCATACAGACCTTTCAATTGCTTGGTTAGAGTCACACCAAAATATTTTATATTATTTGTGATTATTCTGAAGGGTAGTGTTTCCCTAATACCTATCTCAGCCCATTTATCCTTTGTATAGAGGAAGGCTACTTTCACATATGGTATTCATCACTTAAATGCTTTGGCGAATATATTTTTACTTCCTTGAATATATTAAATAGTTTATCCATTTAGTGTGATGCATTTGTAATAGACAGACTGGCAAACATGCAATATAAATATCATAATCAAGTTCCTTTTTATG
The DNA here is from genome assembly GCF_011064425.1 of Rattus rattus. Taxonomy (NCBI): domain Eukaryota; kingdom Metazoa; phylum Chordata; class Mammalia; order Rodentia; family Muridae; genus Rattus; species Rattus rattus. The sequence goes on from NC_046167.1 coordinate 18,644,731, forward strand.
TGATAGGTTTTTGAGTTTCAGTTGACTTCAGAAGACATGAAAGTCCTTGATGGCCTAAATAAAAATATCCGTTACATAGATGGTTCTATGTAAGTAATTTGTTTTTAATTAATTTTTATTAATTAATTATTTTATTTTTTACAACCCAAATGTTGCCCCCTTCCTGGTCTCCCCTCAAAGAGTTCTTCCTCACCTTCCAACTTTCTTAACTTCTGAGAAAGTGTCCTTATATATTCCCACCTTGAGCCATCAAGTCCCTACAAGAGACTTAGGTGCATCTTTTCCCATTGAGGCCAGACAAGGCAATCATCTGCTCTATAGTGCTGGGGACTTTGGATCAGCCAGTGTGTGTTCTTTGGTTGGTAACTTAGTCCCTAGGACTTCGAGGGGTCCAGGTTAGTTGACACTGTTGGTCTTCCGATGGGGCTGTCAAACCCTTCAGTTCCTTCAATCCTTCCTATAACTCTTCCATAGGGATCCCAATCTCCATCCAATACTTCGCTGTGAGTATCTACATCTGTCTCCATCAGCTGCTGTATAGAGCCTCTCAAAGGACAGCCATGCTAGTCTCCTGTCTGCAAGTACAACATAGCATCAGTAATAATGTTAGGGTTTAGTGCTTGTCCATTGGATGGATCCCAAGTTGGTCTAATCATTTCTTCAGTATCTGCTCTGTTTTTGTCCCTGAATTTCTTTTAGATGGAACAATTTTGGGTCATAAGCTTTTTAGGTGGTTTGGGGTCTCCATCCCTCTACTGGCGTCCTGTCTGAATACTAGAGGGGGACCATTCAGGTTCCATATCCCCATTGTTGAGCATTTCAGGCTAAGGTCACCCACATGGAGTCCTTGGAGGTTTCCCCATCCCAAGTCTCTGGGATTTCCTTGAGGTCCCCGCATCCCCCCACCTCTGGCAGCTGCATATTTCCACCCATTCTCCTGGCCCTTAGTAAATATATTTTAGTCCAACGTTTTTCCTCAGATGAATATAATATAACTGTTAGTAGTTTCCTTAATTTAAAGAAGAAGTCAGAGACAACATTAACCAGACAAAAAAGAGACAAAAGGTTTAGCAATTATTTCTAGCCTGCTGTGAATTCTGTCCTCTGTGACCTGAGCAGGATGTGTGGAGTCTGGCTCAGGTTGACCTCCTGAACTTACTGCTCTCCTCCTGTTGAAGCATTTTCAATTCATGTCATGTATCCTATCACCTGTTTATTATTAAATAATATCACTAATTATTTTAAAATGTGTGGCCATCAATCCTGTTGTCTGTGATATTTCCTCCTGGTGAAATTGTTTATTTAATTCAGGCAATTTAATGTTTGCAATGGATTGAAGATTCTCAATTCAGAGACGTCATCACTGTGTTTGTGTTAACAATGTCTGGCTTAATGAATTCTATAGCTCATTTCGTATTGGTTTTCTAGAATATCAAGATCTCAATGTTGAAGATTAAGAACCTATAGAGAATAAGATTATAGCCAACACTAGCATGTAGAAGACAGATCCTTCTGATGAAGAACTTGTAGCTAACAAGAAATTTTACTCTTCCTTGATGCTACATATATCTTATAAATTTGAGGTAGAAAAAGTATATGTATAGTGGTTTATACAAATGTACACATATACTTTCTGTATAGTATTACACACACATGCGCGCGCACACACACAACACAGAGAGACAGAGACACAGACAAACAGAAATCAACAAAGAAAGGATGTAATATATATTTCTTGTCCTAATGGAAAATTACTTCTAAAAGTACATAAATATGAGAATTTATGAAACTTGACAAGCTTAACGAATAATGCTATGTAACAAAAATTTCTAGTACATTTTATCATCATGAATACTTTTATTATTGTAATCAATTGTAACATTCATGTGAAAAATTAACAAGTAATCATATTGTATTTCTTTATAGCTTGTTTTACTATTACTGAGTGGTGATCGTCTATCATCTTCTTGGATACAACATTTTACCATATACGATCATCTTCCAGTTATGTTCTGTGTGTTGCCTTGTATGATATGTGCCTAGTGTATATCTGTGTGAGTGAGTGAGAGCACACGAGTCTTCCATTGCCTGCATCCGGTGGTCAGAAGTCAATGCTGGATGTCTTCTTGGCCTTCCATCTTGTTTAAGGCAGAGGATCTTGTTTCTACTGTGTAATCCAGGCTGCCTGCGGGTTTTCAGGAAAATGCCTGTCTCCACTTCCCATCCCACCGTGGAGATCGATTACAGATGAACGAATGCCACCATGCCTAGCTTGGTATATGTGTTCTAAGGATCCAAACGCATATAATATATTTGTACCAAAAGCATTTTTTTCCACTCAACCACATCTCCAGTGCATTTTTCTACTTCTGAGTCAAAACTAGGATAGTGGATATAGTAGACAGCTAGCAAGTGATTGATCAATTAGGAAAATGAAATGAAAATGATACCATTCATCTGTACCTCCTTGAAGTGTTTCTTAGTATGGAATGTGCAACTTGGTTTCTTCTTTTCAAAACAAGGTGATCAGTTTTTATTTTTATTAAGAAATTGTAATTAAGAGAACTGAGTGCTTTTTATGATAGATGTGCATTTGACTCTCTGTTTTCTGTGTCTCAGGAAAAGGAGCATGATATGAATTTAGTTTTTGTTCAATCATTTCTAAAATAATGCTTAAGGTAGATGCTATGAATTGCTAGAAAATACTTTTGTGTATTTTCACACTAATAACAATTTCATAGTAGTCACTAAATCTAATATGATTTACTTGTCTTTCTAGCTTCCAGGGTCACCCTGATTTTCCATTTTTGGATGAATATTAACATGGAGGTCTGTGTTGTGCTTTATGCCAGAAGTCACTGCATGAAAAGAGTATAGAGGATGGGTCCTCTCAAAAAGTGATGATTACATATCACTCTAATCCATGCTTATGAGCAATTCTGGTTCTGCTGAATCTACAGTGTTAAGCAAGGAAGCAAAAACTATTTATTTCTCCTTTCTGAAAAATAAAAGAATCATTTTCTTTAGCATTTATCTGTGCCAGTTCATATTATTCATATATTTTTAACTTATCCTGACCCTTTTAGATCCTGGAAGGATTTGCTTAGAAATGTGTGTGTAGGGATTGCCATGATAAAAGACATTTTACAAACATATCTGACATAATGGTGAACAGGATTATCATCTTCTGGGAAGTAGCAGTGAGCAAGTGGGTTGTTTCCAGCTTCTGGCTACTATGAATAAAGCTGCTATGAATATAGTTGAGCAAGTGTCTTTGTGGGATGGTGGAACACCTTTTGGGTATGTGCCCAGGAATCATATTAGTTGAGTCTTGAAGTAGAACTATGACCAGTTTGCAGAGAAACCACCAAATTGATTTCTAAAGTGGTTGTACCAGCTTGCACTCCCACCAGCAAAGGAGGAGTGTTCCTCTCGCTCCACACCCTTGCCAGCAAGTGCTACCACTTGAGTTTTTGATCTCAGTGATTCTGATGGGGGTAAGATGGAGTCTCAGAACTGTTTGGATTTTGATTTCTCTGATGACTAAGGACTTTAAACATTTCTTTAAGTGCTTTTCAGCCATTTGAGATTCTTCTGTTAAGAAACATCTTTAGTCATAAGGGAAATGGAAATCAAAACAATCCTGAGATTTCACCTCACACCAGTGAGAATGGCTAAGATCAAAAACTCAGGTGACAGCAAATGCTGGCGAGGATGTGGAGAAAGAGGAACACTCCTCCATTAAATCAAGATTTAAGTGGTAGTGTTCTTGCTTATATCTATATGTCCTTGGTTTAACAAATTGAGGGAAAAAAACATGAAAACCAACTAGGAACAAAATCAGAAGTATTTCCCCCAAAATAGTGAAATAAACCTCTGGCAAGACTGTAAACACAACAAGAAACAAAATAAGAATAAGATAAGAATGAAAACAGCAGAGGAACGCTCCTCCATTGTTGGTGGGATTGCAGACTGGTACAAACATTCTGGAAATCAGTCTGGAGGTTCCTCAGAAAATTGGACATTGAACTACCTGAGGACCCAGCTATACCTCTCTTGGGCATATACCCAAAAGATGCTCTAACATACAACAAAGACACATGCTCCACTATGTTCATAGCAGCCTTATTTATAGTAGCCAGAAGCTGGAAAGAACCCAAATGCCCTTCAACAGAGGAATAGATACAGAAAATGTGGTCCATCTACACAATGGAATATTACTCAGCTATCAAAAACAATGACTTCATGAAATTCATAGGCAAATGGATTGAACTGGAAAATATCATCCTGAGTGAGGTAACCCAATCACAGAAAAACACACATGGTATGCACTCACTGATAAGTGGCTATTAGCCCAAATGCTTGAATTACCCTAAATGCACAGAACACATGAAACTCAAGAAGGATAACCAAAATGCGAATGCTTCACTCCTTCTTTAAAAGGGGAACAAGAGTTCCCTTGGGAGGGAATAGGGAGGCAAAGTTTAGAACAGAGGCAGAAGGAACACCTATTCAGAGCCTGCCCCACATGTGGCCCATACGTATACAGTCACCCAATTAGATAAGATGGATGAAGCAAAGAAGTGCATGCTGACAGGAACCGGATGTAGATCTCTCCTGAGAGACACAGCCAGAATACAGCAAATACATAGGCGAATGCCAGCAGCAAACCACTGAACTGAGAACGGGACCCCCGTTGAGGGAATCAGAGAAAGGACTGGAAGAGCTTGAAGGGGCTCGAGACCCCATATGAACAACATTGCCAACTAACCAGAGCTTCCAGGGATTAAGCCACTACCCAAAGACTATACATGGACTGACCCTGGGCTCCAACCCCATAGGTAGCAATGAATAGCCTAGTAAGAGCACCAGTGGAAGGGGAAGCCCTTGGTCCTGCCAAGACTAAACACCCAGTGAACGTGATTGTTGGGAGGAGGGTGGTAATGGGGGGAGGACGGGGAGGGGAACACCCATAGAGAAGGAGAGGGGGAAGGGTTAGAGGGATGTTGGCCTGGAAACTGGGAAATGGAATAACAATCGAAATATAAATAAGAAATACCCAAGTTAATAAAGAGGGAAAAATAAAAAGAAATGTAGTTGTGTGTAAGCTTGAAAAAGCAGTCAGCATGTATGCATCATTTTCTTGGCCCTTTGAATTGGTAATTGAGGGACTGATAACTGGGGTTATAAGATAGAACAAACTCCTGTTCTTCCTCAGTTGCTTTTGTTCAGTGTATTGATCACAAGAGCAGCAATGAAATCAGAACAGGAACACTAACAGTGTGCCCATGTGAATGGGATGTCCCTTTCTTCAGGTAAACAATGAGGCATCTAGACTAAGTGATCCTGAAAGGTAAAAGTTGAAAATTACCCCATAGACAAAACTTGAAGCCAAAAGGAAGCAAAATAGTCTGGCCCTGAACTGCTTGTTCCAGGAACTAGCTGACTACAGAAAGAGTAATTGTGCCAGCTGTTTCAGACACTTCTTCCAGGAACCAGCTAAATTTTACCAGCTAGTTCAGATAATAGCAGGATTAAGCAATCATGAGAAACAGGAGGTTATTCCTTGTGATTCAGTATGGTTTTTCCTTTAAATATCCCTTCTCCCAACCATTCGAGGTTGAATTCCTCTATCCCTGCATGGGATACGAGTCTCGACCCCAGTGCACTGGTTTCTGTCATCCCTATCAGTAAACCTTGTGAGATTGCAGCAAGGACAGTCTCTTGTGAGTACTTGGTGGGTCATGTCATCCCGAGACTTGAGTGAGGGTCTCCCCACTCTGGGGGTCTTTCAATCCCAGCCTTCAAATTATTTGTGCCAACTATCTTTTCAATTCTTGTCCCTGTATTTCATTTGAAATAGGTAAACAGTTTTTAGTTAAATAAGATAACCTAGGCCCTTGTACAAACTTCACACAAAACTCACATGCATGTTCTATTATTAGAAATTTTACTCTGGTACATCAGTCCCAGTCTGTTCTTGGCTATTCCTCTCATATAATCAGTGATATCTCTCAAGTTTTAGAGCATTACAGAGAGCCATTTTTTACAGGAGTATACCGCATTGTTTTCTGAACAACTACTGTCTTTTCTGTCCTCTGAATTCCATAACTCTCCTGACTACTGTCTTCAGCCTTACCACACTGCATTGAAAATTTCAAGATAATTTCTGATTTTGTGGAAAGTGCTTTCATATCTAATCATATATCAGGAACACCACCCATTCTGCAAAATCCGTCTGGCAGATTGGCCAAGGACGTATCAAAACCTGAAAACTAATTCTTCACATTCTAATGTAGGCAACCCTACATTCATGAAACACTGTGGACACTCTTACATTCCTTTATCAATCCCTTAATTACTCTTTTGTACTCAGGGAATTCAATGGTCTCACCTTCTTAATGTGTTTGCTGAAGTATCTTCTTACAAACTCTGTTTCTCTTTTTTTTATTAAATATTACCATGCTAAAGAATTCATTTTCCACATGCTTGAATCCTCCCTGTCTTTCTTTGGTTATTAATTGCCATTACTTTTTTGTCTTTGTAGAACACACCAACACCCTTTGCCAATATCACGCATTGTCTTCCCTTTCTAGTTCTGTGTTTATTTCAAGAGTGAAGTACAATGTAGCCACAGTTTCAAGATAAACATCACAGTCTAAAAGATCATGTCTGCTCTCATTCTCATTTACTCTTAATATACTTATTTTGTGCGATGTTTTAGTTATTTGGGAGTGAGTCTAGTTGTTCTTAATGGCATTTCTCCTCACTTCTGCTTTTACTTAAACATACCTTGCTGCTCGTTAGTGTATGGGCAATTTCACTGTCCTACTCTCAAAGGCCTGGTGGCCCTCTGCCTCTCCCTTCCTGAGGTGCTCACCCCTCTTCCCTCCTCCAATAAACCTCTTTCTACAGCAAATCTGTACTTATAATTTCCAGCTACTAAGGATACCCTCCCAGCACACTGTATTTCATAATAGGGATATTTTTGTGTGCTTGCTATTTTAAATCTTTATATTTTGATAAGAGGCCTTATGCTGTGTTTTCTAATGAATAGGTACATATCTTTAATATCATAGCATTCAGCCATGAGGCTGGCACTCATAAATTACTTCTGCTGACTTATGACATCACTGTAAAGAGAGAAAAGTGAATGACACAGGTCTTGGCTAATTTTAAGTTCATGTACGCTGTGGGTCATAGATGTTTTCTGAAGTTTTAGCTTGTTTGTTTTTGTGGTTGCTGCTGTGCTTTGGGGCAAGTTGTTTATTTCATGGTTCTTGCAGGTTTATTTCATGGCTCTGAGGCAGTCTAGTGTCCATGTTGCTGTGCAGTTAAAAATGACATTGGATATTTAATTTTCGAAATCTATCTTCCAAATCGGGGAATACATTGCATAGGTCTTGAAATATGGCTTATCTTGATATGTGTGGATTTTCTACAGTGAAAAGTATCAGTTTGTCAGATTCCACCCAGACTGTTTGCATATTTGTTTAATATTGCTTGAAACTCTTTATCACTTTGGATATCATGGATTTTCGTTAATAGTGTGATGTTTAATTCATGATCATCATAGGAACTTTCTGATATTTAGCTTAACTTTTACATACCTCACTAAATTTTATAATTTTCACAGTGGTGATTTTATATATGTTCTGTTTCATTTATTTATAAAAAAGCAGTTTTTTATTTTTATGATATTTTTAGGTTTTTAAAAACACAAGTTTTAAATATATGGGGAGTTTAAGGAGTTTTACAATCTACGTCTCATTTAAACTTATCAGTTGGAATATAGTGGACATTTTATTGTTGTAGCCATTCTTTCTTGGCATTAATTTTTAGATCAATACTACTGATTCTTGGTCCTGTTTCCTCAATATGCTAATACTTATAAAGCATCAAGCTGATTAAACTGCCAGAAGCGCATTAAAGATGGAAACTGGTTTTTATTTTCTCTGACTAAGACATTGTTGATATTACCAGAATGTCCATTTAAGTTATGTTCAAAATAACATTTTCATGTGTTGACTGTTCATTGCTCAGACATGGAAGCAAAACAGTCTAGATGATAATTAGTGAATTGTACTACTCATTTAGACATACATACTCCTGGTTTAGAGCTTCTAAGCAATGGTTTTTCTTCTTTGAATTATGTTGAAGTTCTTTCCACTTCACATGCTATTTGACTCTCCCTTGCCTGTATATTGTGGATGGACTCACTATGTGGAGGGAGGTTGAGGGATGCTGTCCCTGGTATTCACTTTCCCTTGAGTGTTTTGTTGACTCTCCTTGGATTTTGTGATTCTTAACATTTTTGAAGCATTTTTGCTTATGGTTGGTTCAGTCTGTTGTCTTTTCAATGCACGGGTTAGCAAACATGCAGTCTAAATATGAAAATGTTTCCTATCTGTATGGCAGATTTTTGAATTCCAGTTGAGTTCAGAGGATATGAAATTCCTTGATATCCTGAATGGAAATCTGCCATTCATCATAGCTGGGGTGATGTAACTTTTGGTCATATTTTGTATTCCATTTGTTTTTAGCTTTTAAAGTTATCCCAATAAATAACTTTGGCAGTTAATAACAGAGGCAATCAGAGCCCAAAATTTTTAGAAAAGGACTCCTGGAATTCTTTCTACTCTGTTCGGAGTTCTGACCTTACAGCAGCAATGTAAGAAGACTCAGGGCCCACCATGATGTTCTGTACTTGAATATTGGTACTATGTCATGGAGTGCAGTGGGTCAGTCTGTCACAGCTAACTCTCTGTTCAGTCATCTGAATCTGTATGTTCTGTGCATATGCACTCTGGGCATTGTAAGGAGCCTGTCAGAATATTTCCAATATCAATTTCATGCCACATTCACTTTATTTAATTGCTGATCATATTGAATGCATGACAATCAACCTCGTCTTCCATGTCATATGGAATTATTTCCTGGATTCAGGCAATCTAATAACTTTAATAGTTTTTAAGATTTCCCATATTTCCTGCTGAGTTTTTATGCAGAAACTAAACACTCATTTTGAGACCTGTTGGCTTTATGTGTTTAATTGTAAAGTTGATACTGAATTTTTTTAATAAGAGAGATCAATTCAGAGGATTGAGACATTAAAGAAAATATATTTGAGACTCAGAAAATCATAGAGAAACATTTGATTTGCAAATCATGGATTTTAATTTGTTCTCTAGAACTGATATCATATTATTAGCCTACCCTATACTAACATTATATCAGAACTCATATTTTCCTATTACTATTTCCAATCATTCACTTCTTTCTCTCCTTGTGTGATTGTTACTGAGTCAGGATCCTTTGCATACATCTCCTTAGATAGGAGATTTTATCTCGGATGATATTTTGTTTCTCTTTTTTGAGACAAACCACTTGTATTATGTGTGGTAGTCAGTTAACAAATGATTAATTAATTTAAAAATTGAATGAAATGAGATTGCTAGTAGAAGTTTCATCTTCTCAAACCGTTTGTTAGCACAGAGTGTAGCTTCTTTTATTTCAAGGCAAATAGAATAGTTTTTTTTTTCATTGAGAAGGTGTAATAGAAAGTACAGGTTATTTCTTTTGTTGCTAGGTGCACATTTGATTGTTTGATTATGTACTTTGTACTGAGTTTCACGGGGAGGAGAATGAATAATCTATATATTATTTTATTTTCAATTAGAAAACATTTATAAAACTAAGAAAGACTATGCTTAATCATAAATGAATAATATATACTTCCCAAATAATATCAGCATCATAGGAATTACTCCTTCTAGAAAAGGAATAATCAAATACATTATGAATTATGTTTTATCTTTGCAGTTTTTCTCATCACACTAACTTCCTCTTTTCTGATGTATAATAATGTGAGCAGACTTCTGCCCAAAGTCATGTCGGATGGCGGGCAGACAGTGGTGCAGGGGAACTTTCAGATAATAGTAATTGGAGTTTGTTACTTCAGTTCAGTAGCAATTAAGCCTGGAACTACTCCAAGGCCCTGAAAAATGAGAACAACAAAAATTTGTCATTCTAAAAACCAATAAAAGATACATTCTCCAGTATTTGTCAGTGTCAGTATATTAATTGAATGTTTTGGTTCCTTCTGGTCCATTATGACAATACACTGATTTACCAGGGAATGTTTGTGCATGGAAGGTAGGTGGTTAATAGTATTTCACTTCTTACATAACACAATAGATAGGGTTTTCATCCTTTGATGTCTTGCAGTTATCAGATGTTTCATAATCTGTGTTTGTCCAGTTTAAGCACAAAGAAAAAACACTTAGTGTTGTCTGAAATAGGAGCTGCACATAATGAGAACGTGAACAATAAACCCAGGGCTGCTGCCCCGCAGCTTGGGAACCCAAGTTCTGGAGACAGAAAGTCTAGTGTTTGTGTGTTGCCAGGGAGGTGAGACATGAACCAGCCTGAGATGATCATGAGGTCTCAAAACACAGTAAACTGTAGAGGGCAAAGACTTGATCAGGCTCTGGGTATTTTTCTATGTGTGTTTTGAAAATAAAATGGCTTTTTTGGGGGGAATATACCCCACTTAGAGTCCAACATCTACCATTTCACAGCCTACTCTGATTAAAAGGATGGAAGAATTTCCAGAGATGTAGGAGGCCTAACAGGTGGCTTGTTGTCCTCTGGAACCTGCATGGTCTGGGGTCATGAAAAAATATATTAAACAACTTATTTTGCCCATATATCTTCATTGTCTTTGGCACCCATATATCAGTGTTAAAAATATGTGATGAGTAACACCAGGATTGAAGAATAAACCTTGTTTAAAATTTAGTTATAGAACTGTCAGAAATTGCTTGACAAACACATTGTCTTTTTTTTTTAATCTTTATTAGCTTGAGTATTTCTTATTTACATTTCTATTGTTATTCCCCTTCCCAGTTTCCAGGCCAACATCCCCCTAACCATTCCCCCTCCCCTTCTCTATCGGTGTTCCCCTCCCCATCCTCCCACCATTACCGCCCTCCCCCCAACAATCACATTCACTGGGGGTTCAGTCTTTGCAGGACCAAGGGCTTCCCCTTCCACTGGTGCTCTTACTAGGCTATTCATTACTACCTATGAGGTTGGAGCCCAGGGTCAGTACGTTTTTAGTCTTTGGGTAGTGGCTTAGTCCCTGGAAGCTCTGGTTGGTTGGCATTGTTGTTCATATGGGGTCTCGAGCCCCTTTAAGCTCTTCCAGCCCTTTCTCTGATTCCTTCAACAGGGGTCCCGTTCTCAGATCAGTGGTTTGCTGCTGGCATTCACCTATGTATTTGCTGTATTCTGGATTTGTCTTTCAGGTGAGATCTACATCCAGTTCCTGTCAGCCTGCACTTCTTCGCTTCATCCATCTTATCTAATTGGGTGGCTGTATATGTATGGGCCCCATGTGGGGCAGGCTCTGAATGGGTGTTCCTTCTGCCTCCATTTGATCTTGGCCTCCCAATTCCCTGCCAAGGGGATTCTTGTTCCCCTTTTAAAGAAGGAATGAAGCATTCCCATTTTGGTCATTCCTCTTGAGTTTCATGTGTTCTGTGCATCTAGAGTAATTCAAGCATTTGGGCTAATAGCCACTTATCAATGAGTGCATACCATGTGTGTTTTTCTGTGATTGGGTTACCTCAATCAGGATGATATTTTCCAGTTCTATCCATTTGCCTATGAATTTCATAAAGTCATTGTTTTTGATAGCTGAGTAATATTCCATTGTTTAGATGTACCACATTTTCTGTGTCCATTCCTCTGTTGAAGGGCATCTGGGTTCTTTCCAGCTTCTGGCTATTATAAATAAGGTTGCTATGAACATAATGGAGCATGTGTCTTTGTCATATGTTGAGGCATCTTTTGGGTATATTCCCAAGAGAGGTATAGCTGGGTCCTCAGGTATTTCAATGTTCAATTTTCTGAGGAACCTCCAGACTGATTTCCAGAATGTTTGTACCAGTCTGCAATCCCACCAACAATGGAGGAGTGTTCCTCTTTCTCCACATCCTCGCCAGCATCTGCTGTCACCTGAGTTTTTGAACTTAGCCATTCTCACTGGTGGGAAGTGAAATTTCAGGATTGTTTTGATTTGCATTTCCCTTATGACTAAAGATGTTGAACATTTCTTTAGGAGTTTCTCAGCCATTCGGCATTCCTCAGTTGTGAATTCTTTGTTTAGTTCCGAACCCCATTTTTTAATAGGCTTATTTTTCTCCCTGCGGTCTCACTTCTTGAGTTATTTGTATATTTTGGATATAAGTCCTCTGTCAGTTGTAGGATTTGTCAAGATCTTTTCCCAATCTGTTGTTTGCTCTTTTGTCCTAACCACAGTGTCCTTTGCCTTACAGAAGCTTTGCAGTTTTATGATATCCCATTTGTCGATTCTTGATCTTAGAGCATAAGCCATTGGTGTTTTGTTCAGGAAATTTTCTCCAGTGCCCATGTGTTCGAGATGCTTCCCCAATTTTTGTTCTATTAGTTTGAGTGTATCTGGTTTGATGTGGAGGTCCTTGATCCACTTGGACTTAAGCTTTGTACAGGGTGATAAGCATGGATCGATCTGCACTCTTCTACAAACTGACTTCAAGTTGAACCAGCACCATTTGCTGAAAATGCTCTTTTTTTCCATTGCATGGTTTTGGCTCCTTTGTCAAAAATCAAGTGACCATAGGTGAGTGGGTTCATTTCTCGGTCTGCAATTCTATTCCACTGCTCTATCTGTCTGTCTATGTACCAATACCATGCAGTTTTTATAACTATTGCTCTGTAGTACTGCTTGAGTTCAGGGATAATGATTCCTCCAGAAGTCCTTGTATTGTTGAGGATAGTTTTAGCTCTCCTGGGTTTTTTGTTATTCCAGATTCATTTGCTAATTGTTCTGTCTAACTCTTTGAAGAATTAGTTGGGTATTTGGATGGGGATTGCACTGAATCTGTAGATCGCTTTTGGTAAAATGGCCATTTTTACTATATTAATCCTGCCAATCCATGAGCATGGGAGATCTTTCCATCTTCTGAGGTCTTCTTCAATTTCTTTCTTCAGAGGCTTGAAGTTCTTACCATACAGATCTTTTGCTTGCTTGGTTAAAGTCACACCGAGGTACTTTATATTGTTTGGGTCTATTATAGACAGCAGGCTGAGGCTATGCTAATTGTCCTTCAGGGATTGGCGGAGCATGAATTAACTCATTAGCATGGTACTGCTCGCTCATTAGCATATTACAGGCCAACTGATGCCAGGTGCAGAGCCAGCCCATGCGCAGTACCGTTGTTTACCACAGGAGGGCGCCCTACATTTCCCCCTTTTTTGTTTTACTAGAATGAGGCTGGTCTAGGCCTCTTCAGTTACGTCCATCTGCTGTGGCTCCTGTCTTAGGTCATTCCTCTATGTCACAGCCTTATCCGTCGCAGGGTAACCCTATTGCCACCAGGCCCCGTGTCTTAGATTGGTCTGTGCATGAGGAAAGTTGCCCGTCTCTGGATACCGCAGTGCTGTGTGACAGTAACTGCTAAACGACCTAGGGCGAACTCTACAAAAGAGGCCAGGCAGAAAATGAGTTAGTGGGGAAATCATGATCACCCTATCGTGTGCAATGAGGAAACTTCAGCGATGTAGAAGGGCTGATCAAAGAATCATTGAGTCTCTCTCATCCCAGTGCAATGGATCCACAAATCCATGGGGTGCAAGAGCAGAGAACTCAGATGTCGACTAATTTTTGAGGGTAGATAACCAAATTTCAGGGGAGGCCCCTTGTTCAATGGCCACAAGTGCCTGAGTGATAACAACCTTGTCACGTTTCTGTTGAGATCTGAGTTTGCAAACCAACCATAGCATGAACACCAATCCACAGCATAGGGCTGCACCAAACAGAGCCACTCCCGATAAGTAGTGGGCATCTCATCTGGTTCTCCTCAGCTGTTACCACCAAGGGCTGTCACCCACTGTGTTTGTCTACGATAGAATGGGGGAGGGTAACTCCAGACAGTGTAGACACAATAGGTATAGCAGTAAATGGCTGCTACAATAGCAGCAAAAATAACAAGGTCTTTCCCAGGACAGTTCAGGATCAGCCATTCTTTTCTGGAACAACCAGCAGGCAATGGAACCATGTCTGAGATCTGCATAACCAGGGCAGAGTTCCCCAGTCCACAGCAGCTTCACGCAGATGGCTTTCCTGTGAAGCTACAGACTGAAAGACGACAATACCAGTTAAGGCAGCAAGAGTCACCAGGGGAATGAGGGGGGCAGTAATGGCTGGAGTCCAGTCCTCTCCAGCAAGCAGCAGTGCACAGAGGGTCTGAGCGTAGGCCACAGTGGGGCGGGACACACGCAGCGGTAACACTGACTGCAGCAACGCCAAAATCTCTGTGATGACAAAAGATGAGGGGGAATCTTCCATCTTCCTCTCAGGGCAGAGGAATGACTCTAGGGACCGGAACAACGAGAGCTGAATCTTCATGCAACCAGGATCAGCAAGTCTCAACAACCACCTCTGGCAGCTGGCATACTCTTGTAGCATCCTGTAGAAAAAACACAAACATTCCCTCTTCCCCATATAAAATACCTGGACAGGATCATGCCAATATGTGGATCTTTCTATTTCACTTAGGCAGAAGTATGGCTAGTTGTAGGGAGCCATAAACACTCAGAGTGTTCCTTGGCATACAAATTTTAAAATTGAAAATAAAAGGGGTATTATTAAATAATTGTATAGCATACAGGGATAACTCCCCCTTTTTATTTATTGAGATATAAACTGTCTAGTATCATTGTCCTCTCTCATTAAGGGGTCCAGGCAATCCAGTTTGAGTTCTTAAATGTCCTATAAAGGGACAGTACTTAGTGTTCTTAATCACTAAGCCATCTCTCTAGCACCTCACAAACTTTATTTACCTAAACATAAGCATTAATTAGAAATGTCAAATCTTGTAAATATTGTCTAATTTCAGTCTTACTAGAAATCCCTGAGCTGGCAGGGTGAGGCTAGGCATTGAAAGTAAGCAAATGGAGTCTTCCTCTTTTCATATCAACTCCATTACCATTTTCAAAGAGCTCGGTCTATGGTTTTGTTTAGTTGTCTGATCCAGAGCACTGAAAGGAGAGTGAGTTGTCAGACAATTCACACTGAAATCATCACTCACTGATTTCATGTAGAAAACTTGTCTCTAATAAGCACATTTCCTATGGGTTGCATGCACAAATATACAGGAAGTACAAAAGCATGCAAAGAGTAAAATTATCAATTTTGCCTGAAAAATTTGTATATGAAATAGGCCAAATATCAGTATTTTGTAATAACCAATTAACTGTTGTTTGGAATGAGATATGTTTTACCAGGTTTCTTTTTAAAATACTTCCATGACTCTAGCCTACAATTCTGTATTAACACAACTGAAGCTTTATTTCCAATGAGGATAACAAACAAAGACCTAAGTCCTCTGGTAAGGTGAGGTACTTAGCCAATTAACATATCCTTAGAAGTTTAAAATTAGTTTCAAATATTCTTTTCTGGAGTAGTGTAACAGCTACTCCCCAAATATTAAAGCTCATTTTGAGAGCAAAGATTTGTAGTAAAAAATTCCATATACACTGAAAGATTCAAAGTTCTAACTTCTTACATTGAAGAAGCAACAAAATTACATAATACAAGGCTGTTAGCCATTCTTTTGTAAACTTTTTAATGATATCACTTTATGAGCTCTCTAAAATTATAAGCAAGCTCACAAAATGAAAACTCAAAATCAATCCTCTAAATCTATCTTGAAATAGCAGTTGGAGTAAACAAACTGGCTGTAGTGCTCTCACAAGTTCTAAAACCTCATCAATCCTTCATGAATCTTGTAACAATCTCTACCTGTTTGATTTTTTTCTCAATTATAAATAAGTTTGAGTTAGTCAATGCAACACTGGCAATCCTTAATCAGAATCTTTAAGTTCTCCTTGTACCACCAGAGCACAACCACAAGGTCACCTGAGTTCTGAGTAGTGACTAGGCAGCTGTCCTTGGGGCAGTGGAATTAGCATCAAAATACAGATAACTCCAGGGCAAACCACAATTTTGGAAAGCAAAACTCAACCTCCAACAAATGATCTAGTCTCCAAAATCCAGTCTCCAAAACACCGAGTCTATCTTTCATGCTACAAAGTTTGACTGCCAATTCCTACATATGAACACATGATGGTGCGGTCTCCAATACCCCAAGAAAGAGACATTGCCTTAAAATCTTTTAGAAGCCTGGTTTCTACGATAAGATTTCCATAAAAATATCATCCCAATTTAGACCTGTTTCCCTAGATTGGTTCATGCCACATGTTGTCTAGAATGACTCCATCCAAATTTACCAGTTTAATGTCAACTTTCTGTTACCAATGTCACATTTTTTAAACATATCCAATAACTTAAAAGCCAATAGTCCATAACCAAGGCATGTAGAGAATATTTATACATTTACAACCAATCAGAAACAAAATTGAAGTGGCTACACATATCTTAGCTACAGGTGTAAGGCTTCAAGGGCTGATTGAAACTGCTTTTTTAAGAGAAGCACCTTGTCACCTGCTAAATCTCCTTGAGACTAGGAATCCAAGTAGGACAATTCTCAAGACAAAGGTTTATCTTTTTGTTTGATTCTCCTGAATAAAATTCAGGCGGTCTACCTCTATCAAATCTGATCAGTATAACTCTTGTGAGGTTTCCAGAGCCTAATCACATACCTAGCAATAGCCTCAACTTGAGCTACAACAAAAGCTGCATTGACCCCATTTTTTATCTCTGCCTTCTCTCTGTTCCTTTTTATCTCCTTTTCTTTTCTTTTTTTCTTTCGAGACCTTTTCTCCCTCTGACATACTCTCTTGTTGCTCTGCAAGGACCCTCTGACCTGTCCTAACGGCTTCCTTACTTTGTTTATCCTCCAAGCAGGCAGGGACCATTCGAATAAGGGGTTTTGGTCCGGGCTTAAGCTTGCCGTCTGTGGCTTCTCTATCCCACACAAAGAAAAAAAGAAACAAAATTACAAGTCCTACCCACAAAGGATCAATTGGAAACAACATTGCCATAGTTCCCAAACCTTTCCGCCTCTATACCAAGGCTTTCAACTTCACAAACCTCTGGACCTCTATACCAAGGCTTTCAACTTCACTAACCTCTGGGCCTCTATACCAAGGCTTTCAACTTCTCTGCTTACCTCCAGAGAACCTTATCTTCCCTTATCCGGGAATTTTCCGACGTCGCCATCCTGAAGCTGAAGACTTCTGGATCCACAAGAATATTCTCAGGTCCCCGTAAGGCCCACCAGTTGTCGCGCCCACCTCGTCTGGCAAGGAAGACGCAACACCGCACCGTCGGATCCTTGTCAACAGCCTTTATTGCAGGACACCTTCATTGCTGATACAGAGGACCCAAGCAGCAAGAGCACTCGCCTTATATAGACAGCAGGCTGAGGCTATGCTAATTGTCCTTCAGGGATTGGCGGAGCATGAATTAACTCATTAGCATGGTACTGCTCGCTCATTAACATATTACCGACCATCTGATGCCAGGTGCAGAGCCTGCCCATGCGCAGTACCGTTGTTTACCACAGGAGGGCGCCCTACAGATTTCCACACCCCACTCTCATCAATAGACAGATTATGGAAACAGAAATTAAACAGAGACATAGAGAAAGTAACAGAAATTATGAACTAAATACACTTAACCAATATTCATAGAACATTTCATCCTAAAACAAAACACCTTCTTCACAGCATCTCATGGTACATTCTCCAAAATTGACCATATAATCAGTCACAAAATAGCCTTCAATAGACACAAGAAGACAGAAATAATCTCATGCATCCTATCAGATCACCATGGACTAAGACTGATCTTCAATAACAACAAAAATGACAGAAAACCCATGATTAAATGGAAGTTGAACAATGCCCTATTCAATGATAACTTGGTCAAGGAAGAAATAAAGAAAGAAATTAAAGACTTTTTAGAATTTATTGAAAATGAAGGCACAACATACCCAAACATATGGGACAAAATAAAAGCAGTGTTAAGAGGAAATCTCATGGCTCTTAGTGCCTCCAAAAAGAGACAGGAGAGAGCACACATTAGCAGCTTGCCAGCACACCTAAAAGCTCTAGAACAAAAAGAAACAAATATACCAAAGAGGAGTAGAAGACAGGAAATAATCAAATTCAGGGCTGAATTCAACCAAATAGAAACAAAAATATATCCTTAGCCAGACTAGCCAGAGGGCACAGAGATAGTATCCAAATTAACAAACGCAGAAATGAAAAGGAAAACATAACAACAGAATCTGAGGAAATTCAAAAAATCATCAGACCCTACTACAAAAGCCAATATTCAACACAATTGGAAAATCTTGAGGAAACAGATAATTTTCTAGACAAATACAAGGTACCAAAGTTAAATCAGGATCAATAAATCATCTAAGCAACATAAGAACTCCTAAAGAAATTGAAGCAGTTATTAAAAGTCTCCCATCAAAAAGAGTCCAGGACCAGGCGGGTTTAGTACAGAATTCTATCAGACCTTCATAGAAGACCTCATACCAATACTGTCCAAACTATTCCAGAAAATAGAAACAGAGTACTACCCAATTCCTTCTATGAATCCACAATTACTCTTATACCTAAACCACACAGAGACCCAACACAAAAAGAACTTCAGACCAATTACCCTTATGAATATGAACGCAAAAATACTCAATAAAATTCTTGCAAACTGAATCCAAGAACACATCAAAATGATCATCCATCATGATCAAGTAGGCTTCATCCCAGAGATGTAGGGATGGTTCAATATATGGAATTCCATCAAAGTAATCCATTATGTAAACAAACTCAGAGAAAAAAAACACCACATGATCGTTTCATTAGATGCTGAGAAAGCATTTGACAAAATTCAGCACCCCTTCATGCTAAAAGTCCTGGAAAGAATAAGAATTCAAGGCCCATACCTAAAATTAGTAAAAGCAATATACAGCAAACCAGTAGCAAACATTAAACTAAATGGACAGAAACTTGAAGCAATTCTACTAAAATCAGGGACTAGACAAGGCTGCCCACTCTCTCCCTCCTTATTCAATATAGTACTTGAAGTCCTAGCCAGAGGAACCAGACAACAAAAGGAGGTCAAATGGATACAAATTAGAAAGAAAGAAGTCAAAATATCACTATTTGCAGATGAGATGATAGTATACTTAAGTGACCCCAAAAGTTCCACCAAAGAACTCCTAAACCTGCTAAACAACTTTAGCCAATGACTGGATATAAAATTAGCCAAATCAGTTGCCTTCTTCTACTCAAAAACTAAACAGGCAGAGAAAAAAATTAGGGAAGTGACACCCTTCACATTAGTCCCAAATAATATAAAATACCTCAGTGTGACTCTAAGAAAGCAAGTGAAAGATCTGTATGACAAGAACTTCAAGTCTCTGAAGAAAGAAATTGAAGATCTCAGAAGATGGAAAGATCTCCCATGCTCAGGGATTGGTAGGATTTATAGTGTAAAAATTTCCATTTTGCCAAAAGCAACCTACAGATTCAACACAATCCCCATCAAAATTCCAACTCAATTCTTCATAGAGTTAGAAAGAACAACTTGCAAATTCATTTGGAATAACAAAGAACCCAGGATATGGAAAATTATCCTCAACAATAAAAGAACTTCTGGGGGAATCACCATACTTGAACTCAAAGCAGTATTACAGAGCAATCGTGATAAAAAACTGTACAGTATTGGTACAGAGACAGGCAGGTAGATCAGTGGGAGAGAATTGAAGACCCAGAAATTAACCCACACACCTATGGTCACTTGATCTTTGACAAAGAAGCTAAAACCATCTAATGGAAAAAGGAGCATTTTCAACAAATGGTGCTGGTTCAACTGGAGGTCAGCATGTAGAAGAATACAAATTGACCTCTTATTATTGCTCTGTACAAAGCTTAAGTCCAAGTGGATCAAGGACCTCCACATAAAACCAGACACACTCAAACTAATAGTAGAAAAAGTCGGGAAGATTCTCAAATACATGTACACTGAGGAAAATTTCCTGAACAAAACACCAAATACTTATGCTCTAAGATCAAGAATTGGCAAATGGGACCTCATAAAACTGCACAGCTTCTGCAAGGCAAAGGACACTGACTTTAGGCAACCAATAGATTGGGAAACAATCTTTACCAATCCTACAACTGATAGAGGGCTATTATCCAAAATATACAAAGAACTCAAGAAGTTAGACTCCAGAGAGTCAAATAACCCTATTTAAAAAGGGGGTACAGAGTGAAGCAAAGAATTCTCTTCTTCAGAATATTGAATGGCTGAGAAGTATCTAAAGAAATGCTCAACATCCTTAGTCATCAGGGAAATGCAAATCAAAACAACCCTGAGATTCTACCTCATACCACTCAGAATGGGTAAGATCAAAAACTCAGGTGACAGCATATGCTGGCCAGGATGTGGAGAAAGTGGAACACTCCCCAATTGTTGGTGGGATTGCAAACTAGTATGACCAATCTGGAAATCAGTCTGGAAGTTCCTCAAAAAATTGTACACTGCTTTACCTGAGGACCAAGTTATACCTCTCCTGGGCATATACCCAAATGATGCTCTAACATACAATAAGGACACATGCTCCACTATGTTCATAGCAGCCTTATTTATAATAGCCAGAAGCTGGAAAGAACCCAGATGCCCTTCAACAGAGGAATGGATACAGAAAATGTGGTACATGTACACAATGGAGTACTACTCAGCAATCAATAACAGTGATTTCATGAAATTTATAGGCAAATGGATGGCACTAGAAAATAGCATCCTGAGTGAGGTAACCCAATCACAGAGAAACACACATGGTATGCACTCACTGATCAGTGTATATTGGCCCATAAGCTCAAATTACCCAAGATAAAACCCAGACCACATGAAGCTCAAGAAGAAGGATAACCACAGTGTGGAACTTCAGTCCTTCTTAAAAGGGGAAACAAACATATTCATAGAAGAGGATATGGAGACAAAGTTTGGAGCAGAGAGGTAAGGAATGGTCATTCAGACCCAGCTCCACCTCGATATACAGCCCATTTGTATACAGCCACCAAAACTAGATAATATTGATGTAGCCAAGGATGCATGTGGACAGGAACCTGATATAGCAGTCTCCTGAGAGGCTCAGCCAGAGCATATCAAATACAGTGGTGAATGCCAGCAGGAAACCATTGAACTCAGAATTGTCCCTGTTGGAGGAATTAGAGAAAGGACTGAAGGAGCTGAAGGGGTTTACAACCCTATTAGAACAATAGTACCAACCAACCATAGCTCCCAGGGACTAAACCATTACCCAAAGAGTACACATGGACAGACTTATGGCTCCAGCTGCATATGTAGCAGAGGTTGGGCTTGTTGGGCACCAATGGGAGGAGAAGCCCTTGGTCCTGCCAAGGCTGGACCCCAGTGCAGGGGAATGTCAGTGGGGTGGAAAGGTGGAGGTGGTTATGGAGGAGGAAGAATAGGAAAGAAATGGGATAGGGGGCTAATGGCCAAGAAACCAGGAAAGTTAATAACATTTGAAATGTAAATAGAAAATATCCAATTTAAAAAATCTTTAAAAAAAGGGTTGGCAAATGCAAGTAGTTTATGGGAAACTTTTCAATTACTTTGCCTTTCATTTTATGTAATGAATTAAAGTTCTTAAAAGATAAAAAGAAATGCCGTCTGAGTATGCATGTGTATACTGATGAGCATGGGAGATCATTCTATTTTCCGACATCTTTAATTTCTTCTTTAAAGATGAAGCTTTTTGTCATTTTCTTGGTCTTTCATTTTCTTGGTTAGGGTTAGATGGAGATATTTGTCATTGTTGTGGCTGTTGTGAAAGGTGAAGTTGAAACAGGAGAATGGTCATGAGTTGGAATCTAGTTTGAGTTACAGAGAGGACCCTTGGCCTCATTTAACCGAAGAAAACAATCACCCAGGAAGCTATATGGTATTTTTACTTCTGGTCTTTAGATTTTATACATAGAGAAGGTTTTAATTGTGTGCTTTGTAATTTTCTTGCTATGGTTGTATTTGTAACTTCAAAGTCCTGTCATCAAACATGGCAAGATCAATAACATTGAAACTTCTGGACAGTTGAGCAATATTCCTTAACTATTTTGTTTTGGTAATGATGATATCTGTGCTTGTGTAAAAATATTTTCAGGATACTGAGTGGGAATTTTTTTTTTACCATGGAAATGCTTCTGCAGGCATTTGCCTTAGCAAAGTTACAGTGAATCATTTATTCTTCAAGTCTCAGTCAACTGTAGGAAAACCTTTGTAAATTTCTTTGTATTCACCATTCCTCTTTTGTTGTTAAGATCTCCAGGGAGGGTCTATGTCCTTGTCTAGCAGTTCATTAACAGGAAAAGTAGGACTGACAGCCCCGGGTGTGTAGATTAGGTAGATCTGCAAGCAATTTGGGGCAATCGATTTGCAGTAGGAATGGATTGGTAACTAGGAGACTTAGGTGTATTCTGTAAGACAGAAGATTTCTCTCCTAATATGCTCCAGAAATTAACAAGATGGAAATCACTCCAATGTAAATCATAATGAGGCCATGAACACTCAGATGTATATGCTGATTTTCAAGTATATCATTAATAGCTTTTGTGTATGTTGTAAATTGTCCTTGGTAAAAAGTACTTCAGACACAGACTTCAACTTTCAGTAATGGGATGATTAGCATTGCATATTTGTAAGCACTGCACTGGTGTCACTGGGTATTCTAATGAGATACAGAGAAGGAAGATACAGGATGTACTTTACTAATGGACATGTTCTATTCCCTATTTCTTTTCAGTTCTAACACTTGATAATTTATTTTAATGTTTAGTAGTATTTAAATTCTCTGTACATACACATATGCAGTGTGTTTTGTAAGATAGGTAATTGCTTTAATAAGAAGAATCTTTATCAACCACTACCAAAACAAAGCTAATAAGGAAACAGGTATGTGGCATTTTATAGTCTAAGAGATCATCCTTGCAGTTCATACATTTCTAATAATTAAAAAGAATACCTGGGAGATTCTAATAAGGATGAATTATAAAAAAAATAGTGGTTTAAAATAATCGAGTAGCCCCTTTCCTTCTCTTCTCTCTCTGCCCTCGCTCTCTGCTCCCCTTCCCTTCTCTTTTGTTTTCTATATGGTGTTTGGAATGAACCTAGCATTACACCACACTAGACAAGGCATTTGCCACTGAGCTGCATTCCAGCCTTTTAATTATCTTAAGAATTTCTCACTGATGAAAAGTTAGGGCTCTAGAGATGGCTCAGAGATGGCGAGTGCTGGTGGCCATTCCAGAGGTCCTGGGTTTGATCACCAACACGCACATGGCAGCTAACAGCTATCAGTAACT
>NC_046167.1:18668163-18674467 GCF_011064425.1 Rattus rattus
ATGAGAAGACATAAAAGGACTTGCTACAGCTGGAAGGGAGATAGATGGTAGAGGGATGGAGAGGTAAGGCTACTACTTGAGACAGGCACGTGATGCTGCATGTGCATACAGGAAACACACACTCATCTGCAGAATACAATGGATGTCTCATTCTGTGGGTAAATTTGAAAGAGCCTAGGGATGACTAGACAGTTAGGCAAGAACAAATATTTAAGGGTTTTTTTCCCCTTTTTGACTGGAGACAATGAACAATAGAGTCAGTAGACAAAGTAAGGATCATCTTCACAATGTTTAGTGCATGTATGGAAATCATTCTATCCTTCCAGTGCCCATATAGAATGTTCTTCCTGTTCTACTGCAATTCTAAAAGCTATCTTTATACCAACGGATAGGTATAGTTCACCTCTAATCCAAAAAGTATCTCTTGGTAGCATAGGGACACCATTACAGAAGACAACAGCTGGTTCTAGTGCAGAGATCAAAGGATTGTGTGAGGATGCCAGCTCCAATGCCTAAGTCAAGGGCTAAGCTAAGGCTCAGATCGTCATGGAGGAGGGGTAGAAAAAACGTAAGGGCCAGAGGACAGGATGTCTGCAGTGAGATTCCTTCTCCCAGAAATGACAGGGAAGTTACCCCAGGATACCTCAACAATAGGGTTGCCTAAATAAGACCTGTACAGTGACAGCCTCAAAAGACATGATGGTGCCGAAGAGGGAAATCTCACAGGGCCCTGTCCCCTAAGCAAAGCACTATGGGTAACTAAGGATGGCTAAGAAAGGGAGAATTTATCTCTCCCTGGGGTGATTCCCCCAAACTGATTTTCCAACACCAAGTACTCAACTCTGAATATACAGGCAACAAAATGGACTAAACATGTTTTAATTATATATCTATGCATATATATATATATATATCAATAAAAATCAAAGACAAAGATAGCATTCATTTGAGAAGAGGGGGAATATAAGAAGGGCTGAAAGGAGGAAAGGAAAGGTGGAGAAGAATAGATGAAAGTCACTGATGGGCACCCAGCATGCGGGCAGCAGACACTAACAATGTATGCCTCCCATGGCACCATGGCCCTTGGTGATTTTTTTTTTCCTTTAGGTCAGTAGGGATTGTCTATTCCAGTGGTTCTCAACCTGTGGGTCATGACCCTTTTGGGGGGTTATCAAATAACCTTTCACAACAGTCACATATCAGTTATCCTGCATGTCAGATAATTACCATTCACAACAGTAGCAAAAGTGTAATTATGATGTAGGTTGAGAACCACCACAGTAGACCATTTCCATTATGGAAGGGAACATGTTTTGTCCTTTCGAAAAAAGACGTTTGCTCTACAAAAGCCACTATTTGTGAGCTTCTGTGATTCCTTATTTACTATTACACCATAAATCACTATTGCAATACTCCGTTACATAGAGTACTGCTTGAGCCAAGAAACAGGTTCACAATAGAAGTATAGTAATAGACTCATTCCCGTGGAATTCACTGGTGACACCATATTCCTCTAGCCATGAAATAGCTGCTTTGGTGGCTGACTTGAATGGCAATCTGAAGCCATTACTCCGACAGCTAAGTGCCAATACTTCGAGAGGCTGAGGCAAGGTCTCTCAAGGGCTTTTATGACTTGAATGATCTCTTCCAACCATGACTCATAGGTCCTGGAATCAAGAAACAGAAATGAAAAATCAAGCCATTCAGTATTATCCCTAGCAAACTGTGTGCTTCCTGTTCCCATGACTCTCTGCTCTGATGAAACTTTGATGGGTCTGGGTGGAGAGTGTTTCTGCCAGAGGACACACCCACATTGTGCAGAGCTGGAATTCCACCTTGCTGTCAGCTCCTCATCAGAGACAGCAGGTTTAAAGGGAAAGTGCCGTGTTCTTGGGGTGACTGATCTAGATTAGAATAAGGAAATTGCATAAGGCCCCACAGTGGGGATCAAGAACATGTATGAGGTACAGAGGAACCTTAAGGCATCCCTCATTGCTACCATCCCATCCTGATCATCAAGAACACTGGAAAACTGCAAAGACCCGATTCATGTAGCCTTATCAATAGACCCGACACTTCTCAAGTTTTAGGTTTCTACGCCAGGTGAAGAATCATGGCAAACTGTGACATTAGCTTGGATAGTAGAGAAAGGTAATTTAAATCTCAGCTATAATTGCATCACTGGTTACAGAAATGAAAATAGAACCTGATTATTTATTAGGAATGTTCATGTATACATAAATATGTTCTTAATCAAATATTAATCAAAGATCTTTGGTTTTTTTTTGTTTTTTGTTTTTTTTGTTGTTGTTGTTGTTGTTTTTTTTGCTTTCTTCCCTGCACTGATGACAAGGCCATTGGTGACCACGAGCAAAAATATTTCTAGTTCAGTGATGAGCAGAAAGGGTGGCTCACAGGACTCCAGTAAGAGACTATGTGAGAAGGACAGGAATGCAAACTCAAGCTACTAACAATCTTGGAAGAAAAGACAAAACATGAAAGTTCAAAACTGTAGTGTTTCTACATAAACCAAAAGAGTTTAGGCATTTTTCAAGGTTGAAAGGAGGAGCAGGAAATGCTGAAACAACTAGCTCTCTCTCTCTCTCTCTCTCTCTCTCTCTCTCTCTCTCTCTCTCTCTTTCTCTCTCTCTCTGTGTGTGTGTGTGTGTGTGTGTGTGAGAGAGAGAGAGAGAGAGAGAGAGAAGGCAGACAGACAGACAGAGATACAGAGAAACACAGAGAGACAGAGAGAGAGAGACAGAGAGAGTCAATGGGTGTATCTATAAGGAGAGAGCAAAGGAAGGGGAGATTGACTTCTACAGGGCCAAACATCTCCCATGTAAGAAGCCTAAGAGAAAGCTCTAGAGAGGAAAAATGGACAGCAGATGAATAAGAGACAGTGGCTGGGTGATGGGAGACTGACAGAATGATTGGAATTTACCATCTCTTCTGTGCATACCACTTAAAAGTGTCCCAGCACAAGGAATGGGGGTGTGTGAGAAAGGCAGATTGAACACCAATGCATGGTTTTCTGCAAAACAGCATTTAAAGAGAGCAGATAAACGTTCACAAACATTTACTGATATGGCATCGTTTTACTACTTGCTAATTAATTCACTAAGATTGATGAGGATTAAATTGGGATAGTGAGCTACTAGATAGAAAATTTTATTTCCTGATCCTACGCACTCACATTCAATAGGAGCCGAAGCCCTGGTTGTCAATGGTTACACCGCTGTGATTCAGAAGAAAGCTGTTCCGCATTAGTAAATTAGATTAAAAAAAAAAAAACACATTGTTACTTTCAACATTAGCAAAAGCCGCATGGTATGTTGCAACAGAGCAGAAAGATTTGTGACCATAAATCTTTCCCTGCTAGGCCAGGTTGTCCAGATGACAACTCTCACACCCCAGGGTTCAACAGTCACCCTTGCTTTAAAAGTTGATTAAATCCAGAGAAATGGAGTAAAGGCGTTAGGGAACATGAGAGTAGATGAAGCAGGGAAATAAAGCACAGACTTCAGTCTGATTGAAGTTTAAAGACACGTGCGATATGACCTTGTTGTCATTAGCATCTGACTCTAGAATCACAGATTTCAGCAGAGAACTCAGCAGTATTTCCTGACAAGGGGCTAGCATGGGCGGGTAGGGAAACAACAGCAAGAGCAGAGTTGGAGACCCGGAGAACATCACATGTATCCCACAGGGAAACAAGGATTCATTTTCTTTTAAATTGGCTGCACCAAAGGTCCTGACTTACCCAGTGGATGCACCAAATATAAACTTTTTGATTTTAGCCTGGAGGTTTGGCCCAGTTGACAAAGTGCTTGCCAGACATAAAGGGGGACCTGAGTTAGATGCCCACAATCATGTTAAACTATGTTGGTTGTGGCTGAGCATGGTGGAACACCCCTTTAATCTCAGTTCTCCAGAGGGGAAGGCAGGCTTTACTCTGTGTGTTTGAGGCCAGCCTGGTCTACATAGTGAGTTCTGAACAATCGGGGCTCCTTAGCGGGACCCTGCCTTAAACAGATCACTTTAATTGGAAGAGAAAAGCTGGTCAGAGTGACAGGTGAATACTATTCCAGAAATGTGGAGGTGGGTACTGGTGGATCCTGGGATTTGTTGTTCCAAATAAACAGAGCGACAGCGTCTGAAGAACCATGCCTGAGTTTGACCGCCAGCCTCCACATACGCCCTCATACACAGCATACACCCAAGAGATGGGGAAAAAAAATCATAACTTCATTCAGACTCTTGGCAGGCATCACATCAGGAAAGAAGCCAAGATTGGTTCTCTCGTGAACTTGGGCGAGATGATGTGTCAAAAGGAGACACAGCTCAGTCATGAAAAGAAACTGGTCGCCCCTGTGGTAATGGGAGACATCAGGAGGTACTGACAATGATAAATATTTGTATTTACGCAGATTGCAATGTATATGTTTCCTGGCTTTGGTGGTCGAGGGTTTATTTTTAATCCATACACTCGATAGCTTTCTAATGTCAATTCCCAATAAAGAGGAACCAAGTATCCTTGCAGAAATGACTGATTCTAGGATTTGTGGGGGGCGGTGGTGTGTGTGCAAGATGAGCCCAGCACATCTGCTAGAGGTCTGTAGTGCCAAGTGCAAAGAGTAAATTAATAAGTGAAATGGAAAAGAAAATGAAAGAAGCAAGGCAAGAAAAACAAAGTAAAAGAAATACAGCAGACTAGGGGAATGGGGGAAGGGGCTGTTGCCGAAGTGGCATAGTAACATAGTAACCAAATAAACACTTCCTGGAGTCTGGGAAGTGGCTCTCTGGGTAAAGTCCATGCTGTGATGGTGTGAGAAGTGGGCCCCTGGCTCTGGTGAACAAGCTGGGAGGTCAGGAAACCTGCCTATAATTCCAGTGCTTCAGAGGCGACATGGGGTATCCCCAAAGCAAGATGGCTAAGTCAGCTAACCAACTAGCAAACCCGAGCTGAAGAGAGACCCTGTCTCATGAATAAGGTAGAGGGCAATAGAAAAGGACACAAGTCAAACTCCACACAGGCACACACATGTATGGCACACTCCGACATGCACCTCCACATAATACCCACTAGCTACATGCACACACGCACACACACATGCACATACACATTCACGCACACACATATATACATACACATTCACGCACACATATATATACATACACATGCATGCACACACACACGCACACATACACACGCACACGCATATACACATACACATGCACACACGCACACACACACACACGCGCGTGCACACACACACACACACATACTTGTCTCCTACACTTAATTCTGAGATAACTGGAGCTAAATACATCAGTATCATGGGATCATAACTCAAGTATAAAATTAACATTTATGAATCCAAATCGATGTTAATAATCAGGTAAGAAAACAAGTGAACAAAGAGACCAATAGGCTACGCAGAATAATTTTAAGCAATGAAGATACATGGTCCTCAAGAAAGAGAGCATAACTACCCAATCCTTGGATACAGGCTTGATGTCCTGGGATTTTTGCTAAGATTATAGTGTGGGATGTGTTGGTTAGGAGATATCACAATCCACCTATTCTGTCCACTCATCCAGGTTACTATGGAAAGGACTTAACCAGTGCGGGCTCTCCAAGGTGAGGTTCCATACTATTGAGAGGCATTGGAAGTTTTCGTCTCTTGAATGATGGTTTATTTGCATAAGTGTAACCCCAGCCCTTTATTATTTACCTTAGAGGTTGATCCACTAAACTGGTGAAGACCATTTATCATCACAGAGCATCCACAGGAAATCCTGGCAGATACCAAAGAGAAGCATCAAGCCCCACTGAGCTTGTTTGTGGGCAGGTCTCTTGTCTTAGAAGACTTTTTCTCATCTGAGTGAAAAAATGGAGAAAAGGTCATCCTAGACCGTTTATAACACAGAAAATAAAAATGAATATGTGTCGGATGGTTAAAAGTTTCAAGATGACTAAGCAGAAGGAAACAAGTCTGGATAGCACACCTGCCTACTGCAGCAGCACGCAAGTCAGATGCCTAGGAAAATACTGCAGATGCTCCCAACACAGACCCAGTCTGCAAAGACTGGATGGCCTCACCTTTCCTTTCCCTCTCCCCTTCCCATCCCCACATCTTCCCCTCCCTCCTCTCTGCTTCCCTCCCTACCCTTTACCCCTCACTCCTTCATTCTCCTCCCTCAGCCATTCACTCTCCTCCCACCCCTTGACCTCCCTCCCAACCCCTTCACTCCTCCCCACCCCTTCCTCACCCCCTTTTTCACTCTCCTTCACCCTCTCCTC